>NW_015153057.1:18943-20040 GCF_000732505.1 Cyprinodon variegatus | reverse complement strand
GACTCGAAGAACACACAAGGGTCCACATGGGAATGAGGTTTTCTTTCATGCACTAACATTAACGGATACAAGGTCTGATTGGGGAGTTTTTAATAGGGGAATCTGCACCGAGCTGGGTTTTTCTTAGAGATTAAAGAACTTTTCATCATTTTCAATGGGGAGGGGATAAAAGTAAACTAAAATGCAGTTATAAGTTTAGACGAAACTAAAACTTAATCTGCTATGATGTAGAAATGGTTTTAAAATTCATTTATTTAATCCATGAATTGAGTGTTACAATGTGTAAAAAAGGGTTGAATGTTTTCTAAGTATTTACAGGTTCCTTGAATGAGATTATATTAGTTGCAGTGATTTTTAGCTTATATGAACAAAATATAATGAGCAGAAACATCCATAGGATGTTCAGGTGGAGTACATACTATTATCAAAAACTTTCAACTGCCAGGCATCGAGAGGTAGGTTATGTTTAATGATTTAATGTTTTGGGGGATTTTTAAAATTTTTTTTTGAATAGACACTGAAATGATCTGCTGAAAAAACACAGAGTCCATGGATAATTAATTTAAATGTAGTAAATTAAGTGGTGATTTAAGGGATAAATGGAAAGTAATTGTGGATAAGAATATCTGGTTGTGACTGCACTTAGATTTTGAGTGAATAAAGAAATGCTCATTGAAGACATTGTTTATCCTGATAAGAACACTGACTGCACTCTCTGTGTGTCGAAGGATCCCGGAGGAAAGGATTGATGAACTGTGATGAGAGTCCATGAGAACCACCACGTGGATTCAGCATCTATCTGCCATTGGACTGCATGGAGAACAAAGGAGCTGTGGAGGAGGCCATACTAGACTCTGATTGATCAATTAGATTGATGAGTGATAGAGACACTGAAAGAATTCATCATCAACAGTGATATTCATCATTTGTTTTTAACTCGGACCAGGATAATTCTTGATTTAACCTAATTGTGATGTATATGTTTTGATTTATTTTGATTTGGTTTTGATGAAAATCATGGAAACATTTTGCTCCATACCCACCAAGATCACGTTTTATGCCACTTTTTCTTTGATGTATAAAGACTCTGAACCTTA
>NW_015153057.1:13094-16492 GCF_000732505.1 Cyprinodon variegatus | reverse complement strand
GTGATGCCTGCAAATTACCGTGAACAGCCGTTAACCTGAACTTCCACGACAATCTACAGTGCCGCATACTGACGAAAATCACACTTTTCATGCAGTGGTAACTGCAAACAGTGGCAGCAATTTGCGAGCCAATATGGCTTCAATCACGTCACACCCAGTCCTCACCATCCACAGGCAAATGGCAAAGCTGAAAAGGGGGTGCACATCATCAAACAGATTCTAAAAAAAACCACAGGCAGCAAGTCAGATCCTTACTTAGCTCTTCTAAGTTACAGAGCTGCCCCACTTGAATGTGGTTTATTACTCACAACTCTTCCCTGTTAGACAGATATAAAGCACAACACAGGGATACAGACAAAATTGAAGAACATGAAATGGAAACAGAAACAATGCTTTGACAAGTCAACAAAATCTCTCAGTCCGATCACCAAGGATGATGTTGTACGAATCCAGAATCAAGATGGATGGAACAGGAAAGCAACTATATACTCCAGGAGGTTGGACCTAGATCTTATGAAGTGAAGACTGAGGAAGGACACGTGCTGAGGAGGAACCGCCGCAGCCTTCTGAAAACGAAAGAAACTTTCACAGACACAGAGATTGATGCTGACAATGATGGACATTTACAGGAGGATACAAGTAATGTTCAAGTGGACTTACCTGTCCTGAGAAGATCTGGACGCAAAAAAAAAAAAAAAAACCTGATAGGCTGGACTTGTAAGAGCCTGAAATGAATGTTGGTTTATTGCTTAAAAAGATTAAAAAAAAAAATAGAATAAGGAAGTTTGTGTTTCTTGTTTAAAAAAAAAGAAGGAAGCTTGTGTTTCTTGTTTAAAAATAAAAATTGTTGTTTAAAACTGTTCATGTGTTGATAAATGTACGTATCTATGTGTTGAGCAATGTTTAAAGTACGTTTCAGTATGTAAGATTGAATAAGTAAGTAATGTAAGCATTGAGTGTATGCTTTACAGAGTGTAGATGTACAGAAAGGGGGATGTGCTGATATGCAGAATGTATTCAATAGTAGTTCCAGATATTCCCACTAGATGGTTCTATTGAGTTATGAATACAGGGTCAATTAGAGCAGAGCGTAGAACAAGAGAGGTAAATAAAAGCAAGACTGTTATTAATGCTGGTCAAGAAGTTAATAAAAGTTGAGCACATGCTCACTGTGGATCCTACTCTGTTAAATGACTGAGTTCATAAACAACACACCTACAATGTAATTTTTATTTCTTGTTTTGTCTTTCACAGTTGAAGTGTACCTATGATGAAAATTACAGACCTCTCTCATTATTTTAAGTAGGAGAATTTGCACAAACATTGGCTGACTAAATACTAATACAGATAGGTAGGAAACATCTCTGTGAAGGTGCTCAATATAAGACTTATGAACCCTGACCTGCCAGGCCGCTTAGGAGAGCATTGATTAAAAAGTGGGTGTAGCAAAGTGAGGTGCAGTTGTATTAAAATTATTTGCCCCTTTCCTGGTTTTGTTTTTTATTCATGTTTGTCACACTTAATCACACAGAACAGTTTTCCTATTAAGATTTTTATTAAAGGAGAAAACAATTCTAATTCTTAAACCTTTTTTTAAACCACTGTATATATCACCCAAATGAACCAGACACAAATATCAATAAAAGCAGCTAAATATAAATAATTAAAGGGCTTAAAATCACTACTGTGTTTAAAATGTAATCTGTCCAAATAAAATTATCTGGGATTGAATGTGAATTAAAGGGATGGCATTAGGCGATGATAATCATTTAATATTTACATATATTGTGTTTCAAGATATTATGAAGAATCTGGATAGGGGAGATGCTGAGGGACAAACAGATCAACAAATGCAACACCTAAACTTCTTGTAATTAAAATCTAATAGTTGTGCTATTAGTTTTACTGTACAGTATTATTATCCGGGGGACAACCCATCCATCCTGTGTTCTCCTTTAGCTTCCATCATTTTTTCTGCTGTAGCTTTTTGGTTGAACAAGAGTTCCTGTGTTTAGTTGAAGGATTGGAGAAAATCTTCAGAGGATCTTTATTCTCTGTTAGAATGAACTCATCTTTGGATGATTTTAATCTATTGCAGATCTTCATCATGTTTCTCCATATAACTGACTGAGGAACAACTGCTGCCAATCACAGACCTGATCTCAGACTGTCTCACTGCTTTAGTCAGCCATTCAGCAACGTTGTTATGAGCTCGTTGGTTCCTAATCTCTGAAATGCTCCCATATTCTGAGGAAACTTCTCCGCTCACTGAAAAAGAAGAGAAAAAATATAGATGGAGTCAAGAGTTTGTAGAAACTCAGAGAGTAATTCTTCATAATTTTAAACTTACTATCTGGAATGGTTCTCTCATCCTTGTCCTCTGCCACCTCCATAGAGGGCACTGTTGGTTTCTCTGGTTCCTTTGCTAAAGCTTTCATCATTCTCTCCATCAGCTCCTGCTCCCGTCTGTTCCATTCCTCTTCCATCAGCATGCGTTGTTTTCCTTGCTGAGGTAGAGGCTTAAATTTCTTTCTTTTAACTTTAGTCGTGAAGCATCCTTTGTTTTGTTTTATCATGTTGATAATTTTTTGGAACAGCTCTTTGACTTGAACATCATCATAATCAAAGCTGTTGAGAACATGGTATCTGTTCCCACACTTCTCCAGAAGCTCCTGGAGCTCCTTGCCCTCTCTGACGATGTAGTTCTCTACAGGGAGGCCATTGAGCCAGTCTCCCATGGTAAACAGCACCATGCAGTGTCTCCACACTATCTCTGTTAATGGCATTAGGACCTCCACCAGAGCTTTGAGATCTTTCTCAGTGAAAGCTCTGAGGATTGGAACAACCAGGAGAAAAACATGAGGTCCAGGAGAAAACATGGAGAACATGGAACATGAGACTTTGATGGAGACATTTACTACATCAAAGTTTCCTTCATGTTTCTCACATGTTGCAGATGTTCTCTGATCTTCATAGCTCTGTAAAAAAGAAAAACATTTCTGGAAGTGCTGAACTCAGGTAAACATCCAGTCTGGATGTCAGAATGTACAAAATGTTTTTTCTTAATCATCATGATGGTTCACCTCTTCCAACCAAGCTCTATCAAAGGTTATGTTAAATTTATCCTTGAAAAGTCTCCGATTTCCTGCTGAACATATCTGTCCAACCAGAACAATCCTGATGTCAGTGACTGGATCTCTCTCAGCTGGAAAACAAACAGAAAAACCAAATAGTTTCTAATCCTGAAACATTAATGTTACAGGATTATATCATAAACTTTTATAAAACTTGTTTACCTTCATAAACCTCTTTCAGGACTCTTGACTGTCTCTCATTGATCTCCTTCAACCTTTTGGCTTCCTTGTCTGCAGCCTCCATCTTGGCTTCTATCTGTGCTG
>NW_015153057.1:9556-13037 GCF_000732505.1 Cyprinodon variegatus | reverse complement strand
GGTCCTTGTTGTTCAGAACATGATACCTGTTCCCACACTTGTTCACTATCCACTGCAGACCTTCATCACTCTCTATACGCTCCTCCACAGTCTTCATTCCTAACCAGTCACTATCGGTAAACAGAACCAGTGTGTGTTTCCAGATTTCTTCTCTAAACAGACTCATGTGTTCCTGGACAGATCTCAGATATGATGGATTAATGTTGATTACCAGGGGAATAACCAGCAGCACAGCATGTGGTCCTGGAGGACAGAGATTCACACTGTTCTCTATTTCCAGTTTGTCCATCTCATTGGTTTCCTGAAGGGTGTGGATGTAGAACCTTCCAGGAGAATCCACCACTGTGAGCCCCCTTCCTTCAACCACACTGTGGCTGATATGACTGTCTGTTGTTCTTCTTCCAGAACCTTCATTAATACCAAATACATTTTTTCCTAGAATGATGTTTCCTGCTGTGCTCTTTCCATCCAGTGATTCACCAATCATCAATATTCTCAAATGGTTTGGAGGAACTTTTCCACCTAGATCATGAAAACAAACAAAACATTCATTATTTAAAAGTTTGCAGCTAAGGTCTGTTTAGAGTAGAGTTAATAATGTAGTAAAAAAATACATTTGTCAAAGAATAAATATCTGTTAGTTTATTACTATGTGAATCCTTAGATTTACATGGTTTTAAAAATTCTACTGTGTCTTTTTCTATTTTACCAAAAATAAAAAATACAACTTTTTCCAAAAGTGATGATTAAATAATGTGTTTTGTATGTCGAGCTCCCAGAGAGGTCTGCAGAAACATTTATTGCTTTATCCTGATATAAATAAAGTAGAATTACCTTCAATCTGTAGCTTCAGGTTTCTTCTTTGTTTCTGAACTTCATCAAACCTTTTTGAGGCTTTTTTAACCAAATCTTTCAGTCTCTCTCTCAGAGCATTTCCATCAGATTCATCAACAGAACAGTGTCTGCCCCTGTTCTGTTCAATCATCGCCTCTATTTTCTCTAGAAGCATCTTGACTTGATCTCTATCTTCTCTGTTGCTGATGTTGAGAACATGTTTTCTGTTTCCACATTGTTGAAGGATCCACTGCAGGTCTGGACTTTCTCTGATTTCAGATTCAATGGTTTCATCACTACATGGATCGACTGCAGTGAACAGCACGATGGCATGACTGAAAACATCTGCTGTGAAAAGTTCCAGGTGTTCCTCTAGAGATGGTATGACAAGATGAGACAAATGTGAACCAACAGGAATTACCAGAAGAAAGACATGAGGTCCTGGGGGACACAGATGGACACTATTCAGGATTTCTAACTGATCCAGTTGTGAGGTGTAGTCTCTTGCATAATTCCAACACCATCCTGGAGTATCAACCACTGTGAGTCGTCTGCCGAGTACTTCCTGCTGCCTTGCTTCACTCTGAGTTGTTCTTCTGCTGGTGTCAAAAACATTGTGACCCAGGATGATGTTTCCAGCTGAGCTTTTACCACCGGAAAGGTTACTGTATCTTCCTCCTATCAACACAATCCTCAGTTCTGTAGCAGGGAGGCTCAGTGCTGTTAAGAGAGGGAAGGCTTTATTTGATTACACAGTTTATAAATATCTACTTAAATTAGCAAATCAGAGAAAATACTTTCTAATTAAAGTACACATTTCTATTAGTACAATAAAAAATAATGACCAAGAATGTTTCTACAAATGAAAATCATAATATCATAAGAAATCTAGAAAAGCAGAGGGAGCCATTTTGTTTTACTTTCATGTTCTGTTTAAAGTCAAAGTCTCTGAGTTGAAACTATTTGTCCACTAAAATAAGAATTTATCAAATTATAATCCAAACAGCATAAAGTTTAAGGGGAAAGTTTTATAAAAAGATTTCTGACCTGAGTTGGAAATATCAGCTGAAGCGGCCATTTCATCAGCTTCACTCTGTCGACTTTCTGCCTGTTTGTTCCGACAAAACCTGTTTCTAAATGAAAGTAAATGAAGCAGAAGGAATGTTGTTTATGTTGAAGGTTGGATGATGAAGTCAAACAAGGTCAGAGATCGCCATCTGCTGGATAACTAATAATAATAATAATAATAATACATTTTATTTAAAAAGGCGCCTTTCTGGACACTCAAGGTCACCTTACAAAGCATAAAAAAGTGTCAGAAAAAATAAAAATAAAGACATTTAAAAACATTTAAAAAATACAGAGGCTGTGACAGTGACATTGATATTTAAAGAGAATAAGCAATCTTGAACAGATGGGTTTTGAGTTGCATTTTAAAATGGAGAATTGAGTCCGTATTTCTAAGTTGGGGTGGTAGAGTTTCAGAGGCGTGGGGCAGAGCGGCTGAATGCTCTGCTCCCCATGGTGGTGAGACGGGTGGAGGGGACAGACAGGTGCAAAGCAGATGAGGATCTTAGAGCACGGGAGGAGGTGGGAACATGCAGTCGGTCTGACAGATATGGGGGGGCAAGGTGGTGAAATGCCTTGAATGTCACCATGATAATTTTATATCGAATGCGGAACTGTACGGGGAGCCAGTGGAGCTGTCGGAGGACCGGAGTGATGTGGTGGATAGAGGGAGTTCTTGTTATGATGCGAGCAGCTGAGTTCTGGACCAGTTGTAGTTTGTGGAGTGATTTCTGAGGAAGTCCAAAGAGGAGGGAGTTGCAGTAATCTAGTCGGGAGGTAAAAAGGCTGTGCACAAGTATGGCAGTAGTGTGTGGGGTAAGGGAGGGATGGAGGCGGTTAATGTTTCTTAAGTGGAAATAGGCAGACTGGGTAATGTTATTTATATGGGATTGGAAAGATAGTGTGCTATCGAGGGTGACACCCAGACTCTTAACCTGGGGGGAGGGGGAGATAGAGGAACTATCAATAGTGACTTGGAAACTGTCGGTTTTGGAAAGAGTTGATTTGGTGCCAATGAGGAGAACCTCGGTTTTACTACTGTTTAATTAAAGGAAGTTGTTGGTGAACCAGGCTTTTAATTCACAGATGCAATTTGTGAGGGAGGTGGGCGGAAGAGAGGATGATGGTTGCGTGGTGAGGTAGAGCTGGGTGTCATCGGCATAGCAGTGGAAGTGGATGTTGAATTTACGGAAGATATTGCCAAGGGGAAGGAGGTAGATGATGAAGAGCAGGGGCCCAAGAACAGAGCCCTGGGGCACACCTGAGGTGATGGGGGAAGGGGTGGATTTGAGGGTCTTCAGTTGAATGAACTGAGTGCGGTCAGAAAAATAGGAATTAAACCAGTCCAACGGAGTGCTCGTGATGCCAATGGAAGAAAGCCTACTGAGGAGGGTGGTGTGACAGATGGTGTCGAAGGCTGCACTCAGGTTGAGGAGGATGAGGATGGTGAGTGGTCCAGAATCAGATGCCATGAGGAGGTCATTGGTGATTTTGATGAGTGCTGTTTCAGTGCTATGGAGTGGCCGGAAACCAGACTGAGGCCCCGTCCACACGAAGTCAAAACGAACACGAAACGCTG
>NW_015153057.1:3923-9427 GCF_000732505.1 Cyprinodon variegatus | reverse complement strand
GGCAGGTTTTGACAAGTTGTGGTGGGAGGGGGTCCAGTTGACATGTGGATCATTTGGATTTCCGGATGAGCTCTGTGATTTCCGAGACAGTGGGAGGATGGAAGGGGGAGAATAAATGTGTACGCGGAGGGAGATCTGCTGAGTTGTTGAGATGAGCCGTTGATCCAAGGTTCTGGTGAATGTTCTTGATTTTTTCTGTGAAGTATGACATGATGTCATTGCAGAAGGAGGTTGTGTAAAGGTGCAGGGGGAAAGGGTCCTGCGGTTTGATGGTATTGTTAAGTATAGAGAAAAGTGACTTAGAGCTCTGTTGATTGGCAGTGATTAAGTTGGAGTAGTACTGTGATTTGGTGTTGCTAATGGAGTCCTTATAGTGCATAATGTGATTATCGTACATTTCTTTGTGTATAGTAAGACCAGTTTTTCTGTAAAGTCTTTCAAGTTGCCGTCCTTTGGTTTTCATGCTACTGAAATTTGGGGTGTACCGGGGGAGGAGACGGAGAAAGAAACAAATGTATTTTTTAGAGGAGCAAGTGAGTCAAGAATATTATGGAGACCAGTGATGTAGTGAAAAACTAGATCTTCGGGGGTTAGCAGATTATTGAAGTCAAGGAGGCAGGATGAGTGGATACTTGAAATAAGGGTGGAGGGATCAATTTTCTTTATGTTCCGGAAGGATATGAGGCAGGATGTTTTAGAGATTGAGAGAGTAAGATTCACTGCAAATGAGAGGAGAAAATGTTCACTTATGGGGAGTTCATCAGATGTTATGTTGTGGTGGATGATGCCAGATCAGCAGATTAAATCCAGAATATGTCCTTTGGAGTGTGTGGGGGTAGTGGTGTATTGCTGACGTCCAAAACTCTCTAGGCAGGAAGTAAAGTCTTTGGTGAGAGGCGAATTGGTGTTGTCCATGTGGATATTGAAATCACCCAGCAGAATTAAGTTTGGTGAGAGAGAGGATAGGTGGGTGAGAAAATTAGCAAACTCTGTTAAAAAGGCACTATTCGGTTTTGGGGGGCGGTAGACAGCAGCAATGATGGTTGGAGTTGGACCAGATAGCTTGCAGACTGTGGATTCGAACGTGCTTGAAACTGGAGCTGATACCGGCGAGACTTTCCAATTCTCGCGATGAATTATCGCGAGACCTCCTCCGTGACTGGAATTGTTGAGCTAAGAGTAATCTTGGGGCTGTTGCCAGGTCTCGGTTAAGCAGAGAAAGTCCAGTTTACGGTCAGTGATGAGATCCTTGCTTGTCAGTGAACGGATGTTGAGCAGAGCAAAGTTGAGTGCGTTGTTGTCGCAGCTGGTGGTGGTGCTAGCCGACCGAGCTAGGCGGGCTAACACACTGTGGTCGACAGCCCGGCTGGTGGAGCATGGAGGGCGACGAATCCACCGTCGGGAGCTGGACGAGATGGATTGTATTGCTGTTGAACCGTTGCGGTGGACAATCCGACGGGACCCTTGGTGGATGTATCTCCGACGTGGATGGAAGGTGATGTCCGGGTGAAGGTGGAGTGCCTCGGGCGCATGTCCAAGGGCAGCGGAGCCGGAGCAGCTCAGCGGGTGAATACTGCAGCAAACCCGCCACTTGCAGGTGAACGGGCTGTAGGAATATCCAGATACAGACAAGCTGGGTGTATGTCCTGCCGGTTCACATTATTAAAAATGCCAGGTGAGGCTGAAAACGAGGCAGGACAGGTGAGCTACTGGTAGTAGCCTAGTTGGTACTCACACAGTCCTGTAGTGCTGACGAATTGTGGTCGTATTCCCAGTAAAAACAATTGGACTGTCCGTTAGAAAGTAAAAAAGTTTAAAAGTTACCGGTGAGCGAAGGCAGTGAGCAACGAATACAAAAATACCGGCGAGCAGCGGCAGCAAGTCGTGCCAGCGTTCACTCCCAGTGAATCCTGTCCTGGAAACTACATTAACTACAGGTCTACTGAGGTTAGAAGTAAAGACATAAAAGTTAAACTGCTGATATTAGAATTGAAGGAAATAAAACATAATAATATTAAATAGTAATCAAATGATATTTATAATCGTATAGTATTATTATAAATCGTATAGAATGGAGCAGCTGGGATGGTGCTCTGCTATGATGGTGTAACCAGAACTAAAGTGTTGCTGAGTCGACTAAAGTAGCTTCCAGGACAGGACAGATTTTTCTACGGGTTATTGACTTTGCTGAAAGATATTAACTCTACAGATCAACCTTCTATTCAGCAACAATAATTCAGATTATCTCCTAAAAGGTGGAAACTGTTTAGAACTGAAGCATCCAGATCCATTTGATATCGACCTCAGACTGGTGAGAAACAACCCTGGTAACGTTTGACTCCCTGGATCAAAGTTTAAGTCCATGTCTTAAAATGCCTGCAGCTCCCAGGGATTGTTCAGAGGAAGTGTTTTCTGTAGGGTTCAGGTCTGGGAACTGAGATGGACTTAGACAAGTTTTTTTGTTCTAGGATTGGTGAAGTGTTTAAATGTTGGTTTGGTCAAATTATTTGTATCCTTTTCATACTGAGACCCAATAGTTATCTGAAAACCTAAATGACTCATTCATCATTTCCAGTGTATTTTAGATCATTTTATTGGTTGTTCTGTTAAATAATGAAGCAGCAACAGCCAGACTCCCATCTGGCTTCAGAACAATGGATTCTAGACTCCAACCTCACTGTTAAAACAGGCTTTGGTAGAGTCTGGGAATGAATTAACACGTGGTTTTAGATTTGTAATAACTAAAAAATATAAAATGATATACAATAATAAATTGTCTGTTTTAAAATATTTGCTTTGGCCTTGTCCTGTATTTATAAGCAAAAATTGATTACTTTCATTACATAGGGACCCCTATTTCATCATTCTGCTTCATTCTATATTCTCTCAGTCTGCAGAATCTGTTAGTTTAATCTCTAACGTTCTGCTCTCTCTTTTTCTCAGAGTAGCTTTATCTGGTCTGTTCCTGTTTGTGTTGGGATCCAGAGGTTTGCCCTCCAGAGGGCGACGTGGATCCCTTTCTGTGGGCTTCTGTTGTCTGTTGGGATCCAGAGGTCTGCCCTCCAGAGGGCGATGTGGATCCCTTCCTGAGGGTTTCTGCTGTCGGTTGGGATCCAGAGGCTTGCCCACCAGAGGGCGCCGTGGATCCTCTCCTGAGAGCTGGTGCTCATTTGAAGCAGCTGTTTCCCATCTGCTGATTAAGCTCTCCCCATATAAGCTGGGTGAGAGCTTCCCTCTGAGCCGGATTGTTGTCCTTGCCGTGGAAGCAAGCCTGAGCCACCCTGCCTGTTTAAACCTGTAAGTCTGAACCTGTAACCCTGTACACCTGAACCTAACCTGCTCTGTCCTCTCTGCCTCCCAGGTAGAAACCTGTGTTTCCAATAAATATTGGACTTTTATCCTGCCTCTGTGTCCGTGAGTTCTGCACCTGGGCTAGTAAAACCTGCCAGATCATGACAGTTTGGCTGTGACTCCATCCTGGAGAGAAATATCAGCTGTGCTGCTGCAATCAACATATTTGTTTATAGCTGGAGCTTGGCCTGTTTTTCAGTGTACTCCTGTTTCTCTGACTGTGACTAACTGGGTGTGCTCTCTTCATCCTCTGACATGGGAGCTGGCTCGGAGCTCGTCTGCCTGGCTGTGTGTTTCCTGAATGGGGCCGCCTGTGGAGCTGGTTTACAGTTGCTTTTTGTATCTCTGCTTCTTTTTCTATGTTCTGCTTCTGTCTCCTTGAACCCCAGTCAGCCTTGGCAATTAGTCGATGCAATCAGCTGGTTTTCCTTGGAAAACGCTGTACCATTCTGACAGTATGATCTGGTTGAATGGTCTCTGTAAAGTTCCTCAGATGACATCTGTTGTGAATGGGCGCTATAGAAAAAAACTACATTGAATTGAATTAGCAGATATTCATGGACAAATAATAATTGTTAGCTATGTTTAGATGCACAGAATACCATAGTTGGATTGGTAGAAACAAACCCCACAACCCCTGTAATACCGTAATACTCACCCACATTTTATAGACAATGAACTCAGATAAAGGAAAAATATCTCAGAATAGGAACCATGTAGTGAAACTCAACATTTCCTATAAACCTCCAGACTCCAACACAGAGCATGCTGTATTATTTTGATTGGTCCAAAGCTTGGAGAACATTTTGCTGGTGATTTCTTTGTTTCATCTTCTGTGAACACACTCTCATTTTCTTTGCTAACCACCACAAATTCATTGTACTGAATGGGACAATGGTTGGGATCATAAATTAAGGTTGTCCTGGCATAATTCTCAGCTGTTTGTCACATATAATCTGGTGGATTAAAAACTAAACAGCCTCCAGCAGTGAAAGATGTTCCATACCGGGGGTGGGGGGTGGGGGAGGCACTAAACCTGGACGTAGCTGAAGTGAGGAAAACTCTGAGGAGAGTCAACCCAAGGAAGGCCCCTGGGCCTGATAACATACCTGGGCAGGTGTATAAGTGCTGTATAAGGTGTAGAACTGCTTTGAAATTCTGATTAAAGAACACATCGTCTCCAGTCTTCCACCAACATTCGACCCGTTCCAGTTTGCCTGCAGACGAAACCGGAGCGGTTTCGTCTGCAGGCAAACTGGAACGGGTCGAATGTTGGTGGACGACGCCATTTCAACTGCTCTCCACCTGAGCCTGGCACACCTGGAGGACAAGAACACCCACGTGCGGATGCTGTTCCTGGACTTGAATTCAGCTTTCAACACCATTATCCCACATCATCTGATGGGCAAACTGGAACAGCTGGGCTTCAATACACCCCTCTACTAAATGCAGAGAGTTCATTTAATTTTTCTCTACTTGTGACACTGTAATGACAATAAAATGCTGAAAAAAATTCTTAAAAGCAAGAGAGTGTTTGGTTAGTTGATTTTTTTTATTAGTTGCTTATGATTCTGGAGTCCAAACAGTAGGACTGTCATACATCCTCAGTGGGACAATGTCTGGGTTAAACCAAGGTGATCTAAAGAGCAACCCAGCAGGTCCTCCTGTCATGTCCTGTGACTCTGTTACCAGAAGCTGTTGGACTTCTAAGCCTCTTTCAGTTCTCCACTTTCTCCAAATCTGGTGAGAAATTTAGAAATCTAAATAATGCAAAGGAATCATCAGTTTGTATTTCAGTTTAAGAATAATCTTTAATCCACTAAAGATAGCTGTATACTTCATTCACAAACCCATAGCGAATTTACCTTAAGTCCTCCACTTTCTGGCTCATTTGCTAAGTTAATGTGATTATAGGCTAATCATTGACCCTAGCTTTATTAACTTTAAATGAAGAGAGAATACATTTATTTAGTGAAGTGTGATATTAAGCTAACCTGACAACAGCCAGATGCATGTCTCGCTCCGCCTACTGTAGCTCCACTCATACATCTGGGAACCCGCCATAGGAATTGCCTTTACTGAAGGCTGGGCCTTATCAAAACTCCTTGCATATGATTGGATAAGCCACTTGTCTGTCATCTTTATTGACGTGC
>NW_015153057.1:0-3538 GCF_000732505.1 Cyprinodon variegatus | reverse complement strand
TGATTAGCTTATCAAATATTACAGTTAATGATGCACAATTTATGAGAAACTGTTAATTACTTACTGGTTATAACCATGTATTGTGTCTCAGCTTTATTGAGACCTGATAATTTTATCTACATTAGAAAATGTATAAATCATCTGTAAGTTTAAAGCCAGTGTTGTGAGGTTCAGTGTTTTATTGATAAAAGGAGTTAACCTTTAAAACCAAAGCAAGGCACTGAGAATCAGCAAGGTAGGCGGGCAGAAGTAATGACATGGTGCTAGACCAGACTCCTAAGCAAGCGACAACTGCGGACACAGAGGCAGATTTAACTGTTTATTTCCTGGTTAAATGGAGAAGAGCTCAGTCAACTTAGACAAAAACAGGGAGAGAGAGAGTCTGAGTCTTGGATCCTTATCCAGAGGATGGTCCTGTGTTGGATTGAGGGTGGACAGGCAGGCTGATTGTTCCTGTAAGGGGTCCCCGGAGAGGAGACAGTTCCAGAGCAGCAAGGAGGTGGAGGAAACGGACCTGATCCTGGTGAGCATCTGATCTGGTTCTGTGTAGGGTGAGAGCAAGGAGAAATTAGAGGAGACTCTGGGAGCTTAGTTCACTAACAGAGCTTGACCTGTTTTACCACTGAGAGAGCGGAACCAACTGGCAGCATGCTCCAGGAAACTGCTCCAATATAAAGGCCACCACTGATTGTCATCAAGGAGTAATAGCTGGAACCCATCAAGCCTGTCAACCTGAAATTAAGGAGAAACACAAAGAGCTAACAAGTAAATAATCTGTTCAAGACTAAAAGCAAACTTGAGGTGCAGCAAAGGGAGCATTGAAAAACAGGCCTGTTAAAAGAAGGCAAGCAAACCAAGCAGTTGCTTAGGGCCCCGAGCTGCCTGGGGGCCCCCAGAAAATGGCTGACTTGGATATTAACTGCATCTATTATCTAACAGTATGAGCACCATTATTCCCCCAAAGCTGCACATTAAATAAAATCCAACATAAACTCTTAATCAATTAGACAAATAAATTGTTTCTGTATCATTTTAAATACGAGAAACAACTGTCTTCCCTACGGAATTTCGTTACATAATATAAAGAAACTGAGACCGGTTTTGCTTGCCATGCCACATTAATTATATTAATAATAAAAAAAAAGATGCAGTGATCATTATTTAATTATGTTTGGACGCTTATAGCATCTCAGCCTGCTGGATGCTGAATGTCCAGATTGGTGTTATTGATTAAACAGAATTTATCTTCTCTGGTGTTTGATGTAACTACTTTTGAATGCCAGTTTTATCAAATCAGTTTTACAATAAAGATTAATACATTTAAAATTTGTATATGAATGGATAGGTTTAATAGAACATCACTGTCCTTTTAAAAAGTTGCAATGTCCTTATTTAGCACATCAAAGAGCTACAGGCACACTGCATGAAAAGTGAGATTTTCGTCCCCGTAAACTCCCGCAGATCTCCCTGATTTTCGTCAGNTCCACAGATTGAACAGGCAGGGCTTTGATGCAGGTATCTGCGCTATGGGAGCGTTCACTGTTCCTCCGTCACCTCAGGCTACTATGTGACATTTGCTTCAGGATAAACATTTAATCGTGAATGCTTATTATATATTTAAGCCCATATAGTCCTTTTCTATAGTGGGATAATACACTTAGGCCTTTAAATTTTTATTTTTTTTCATTTTTTTTGGTCCAATATGGCTCTTTGAGCAGTTTGGGTTGCCTACCCCTGATCTAGGCAATCTGAATGGTGTTGGGATCCTGAGGCTTGCCCACCAGAGGGTGCCGAGGATCCCTTCCTGGGGATTTTTGTTATTGTTGGGATCTGGGGTTCTGTCTACCTTTCTCCACCAGAGGGCGTACTGGATTTCCTGAGGCTGGAGCTGACTTCACCACCTGTTCCTCATCTGCTCATCAGGAGACCAGTACTTAAGAGGGCTGAGGACCTCACTCCAGTGCCAGAGTGTTTGTTAATCACGGTACAGCAACCCTGAGCCAACCAGCCTGCCTGATTCTCTGACTCCATTGTAACCAGAACCAGAACCTGACCAGTTTGTCTTCTCTGCTTCTAGGAAGAAACCTGACTGAACCCTGGGACTCTGGAGGAGTCTCCCTTGCTGAAATCTGCCAGCCGCATGTCAGGAGCTCTGGAGGAACTCATCTTCAGAAACCTGTCTTCCTGCTCTTGCTAGTCAAACCAGGAGATCTGCAGTCTGGATCTGCCTGCCTGTTCTCTGGGAGAGAACTTAGAGCAACTCAAGGACTGAACCTCAGCTAGTCAGAAGCCTAGCCCTGCTGCTGCCTAGCCCTCTGCTAATCTCTCTGCCTCTGGACTCTTCTGGTTTCTTTTTCCTCCGCTCAGCCCGAACCTCAGATCAGAGAATCCTGTGTGACCACCCTGGACTCAGTCCTGCTTCAGTACAATAATCTGGATTGTGTCTTTTCAAATAAACTGTTGAACTTTTATCCTGTCTCCGTGGTGTTCTGCATTTGGGTTTAGCTCCAATAACCCATCATGACAAATGGTGGTACAGGTTGCAACCTCGCTGCCTTGCTGCACACAGATCATGGGTTTGACCTTGGCCTGAGGCTGTTCCCCTTATTGTAGCACAATGGGGAAATTATGGTGTTTACTGCAGCAAGAAGATTATAGAAAAAATGGTCACACAAATATGGACCTTAGCGAAATGTATAAGAATAAAATAATAGTGAAGAGATAAAAGATAAATAATAAAATACTGTACTGTAAAGTGTTTTGACAATATAGAAAACGGTGCACCTGGAGAATAAATAACCAATATATAGCTATAGACAATTTTAGAGTAATGGATATTTGAAAACAACAGCAACATCAGAGATGTGCAAAATGTCAGCAGCATGTTATTTAACAGACTAAGGTAGAAACTATGAAAATGCTTTTGAGTTTGCAATATTGAGTGGACTTTACGCATTTCTTCACCAAGACAGCTGGAAGAGCAGAGTTTGTCAGAGCTCAGCGTGCAGTACCAGACCATTGGAATTATTTTCACCCCTGCCGCTGCTGCCATGGTCCATCTGTGGTCCTGCAAAATGTGCACTGCTACATGACAGGTAGGCGGCATGACCAAACGGGACGAAGCAGCATGGCTGATACTGATTATCTTGTCTAACAGATTGCAGAGCAATGATGCTCTTTAAATGTCTGACTGACCACCCATGGACATTTTAATTTAGTCTCGTCCCATCAAAGAAAACTCACATCCATGACTCCTCATGTTTTCCTCAGAATTTGTTTTCATCATGAAAAAAGGGGTGTCAATGCAATATTTTCGTCACCATTGATGAAAACAACCCTGCCTCGCACTGAGTAGTTTGCACTAGTTTAGTGAGTTCATAGATGCATCTTGTCATTGCTAGCTGAAATATCAAAGGTTGCTAGAAATTCCCAATAGTTTGCTGCCTACATCCACTCTCACTGGATCTGTCCATCCCAGATGATCCTGTTCTACTACAGTCCCCACTGCCACCACCACTACATTGTCTAATTGAATGGA
>NW_015153056.1:12549-20117 GCF_000732505.1 Cyprinodon variegatus | reverse complement strand
TATTATATATATAATACATACATACACACACACACACACACACACACACACACTACAGAATATAAGATATATTAATTGAAGCATATGGCTCAACATTCTGACCGAAACTCAACCTATTTTATTAGACTCTAGGGGTCTTTTCAAAACACACGCCACTACAAATTTCAAAATAAAGGTCTTTCATTTACACTTTAATATAGTATCTTTTGACCTAATACCAGGGAAAAAGGAAAGGGAAAAAAGAGTGATTTCAATACTGGAAATGGATTCTATATCACTGCCGACTCTGAACCTTTTCTTAAAACACACTGCTACACTTTCAAACTAAGACACCAGGGAGTCTGCAAAATAAAAGCCTCTCATTATTCACACTAATTCATTGTGCGTTCAGCACAAACAGCAAGCTGACAACACCAGACTACACAAGGTGATGGAAAACACAGTGGTTTATCAAACTTTATCAAAACCTCTCTTTATACGGTCCAAGAAGGACAGTCTGTATCTATAAGCTTGATCTAGGGCTTAAACTAACTATTATTTTGCAAATCGATTCATGTTTTTATTATTGTTTAGATTAATCAATAAATAATTGGATAGCCAAAAAAAAAAATGTTTAGGAAAATAAACCAGGTGAAACTAAAACTTTCCACTGAAGGACTTCTCGTTAGAGCACATTATAATCTTGGCTTAATTACTGCTCTAAGTAGGATGTTCTGTCAGTTAAAAGCATGTTTTAATGTCTCTATACCAGAAGTGGCTGGCCAATAGAGGGGGCGCCGCCCCACCCACCCAATGATCCCGATTAAGACATAAAAAAGATTAAAAAACAAAAAAACAATTTAATTTTAAATTAAAATGTAAAATATTTTGAAATATATTATTATAAAATTTTTTCATGCACAAGATAAATATTTAATCTTTAATGACTAGCAAAGTGTCAAGCCTAATTTCGCCGGATTGGTGACATACTTCCTCCCTAGGGCGCAAAAATCTTTGGCCACTGAATTTAATTAAAAGTTGGACATGCACAGTAGCTCCTCTGTTATAAAAGGTATAAGAGAGCTCAGAGCCAAGCTGCGATCTGAGGTGACCGGAAGTGTATTTGCTCACCGCCTCCCGCCACAGCACAGACGTCAAGGCTAGGCTAACTGCATGCAGCGAGGCTAGTGCTTTTTTCTGCTTTCCCTGCCTCCTTTTTCAAATGTCAGGATCTGACCCAGCATGGATAAAGACAGCTAGGACTGATTTAAAGCACTTTTTAGATAAAGCAAAGACGAATGAACAATCTGGGATTCACATGGAATATAATATACTATCGTCTACTTTTTTTAGATGTTAATGTTAATTTGCATAGTTGCTCTTAAATAAACACATTCTCAGAAAATAAATAGATTTTTAATATATTAAAAGATATAAGGCTGATTAATAGCTTCTCTGTTATTAAGCTGGTACATTATTTTTTGTAGCTTTTTCAAACAATATTGGATCATGCAAAACACAGATTTCTCACAAAGCCTCAGAAGGGCAAGATTTATGTACAAAAAGGAAACCTGTACATGAAATTATGTTTTGTTTTTATAATGTTTATTGTTGTTGGCATTCATATAAATATATTGGTGTGATAACTTAGTATATGTTTGATTGGTTTTTGGTATAAGTCCATTTTGAATTTTTGCACCCCCATTGAGAAAACTCCATCAGCTGCCACTGCTCTATACTCTAGTAAAGGATTAATCAATTACTAAAATAGTTGACAATTATTTCAATAATCGATCAATCTGATCAGTTGTTTTAGCCCCAGCTAAATCATGGGAGGCCTCTAGATCAGGGGTAGCCAATTAAAAATCAGCGGGGTCTGAATAAAGAAAAACATCAACCAGTAAAGGTCCAGAGACATTTTTAATAATAATCTGTTACTTTAAACAGAATTTAACATTGAAATAAAATGATGTTTTTATGCATTCATGTTATACATTGAATTTTTAAATAAAAAACTATATAAAAAAGAAGAACATTTTTCCATTTTAACATCTAAAGGGTTTTTTGAAGTAGAGAACAATAATCGTTCAGTTTGGTATACAGACAATTTCCTGGTTCACATATTTTATAAAACACCTGAACTGACCATTAGTTATTTTTTTTTTCTGTCTAAATGTTGGCAGTGGGCTTTATGCTGCCCTGCAAGTCTTTAAACCTGGGTTTGAATAGAGACTAAGCCATTCTAAAGCCATTCCAGTATCATTTGTGAGCTTATATATTCCCAAAAACTAAGATCGTTTAATTAAATGACTAGATGCAAACTACTTCAACATACCAGGAAGCAGATTTATCATCTCAATCAAAATATTTATTTTATACTAAAAGGCTTTAAAGTTTAATCAAATCCAGTCAAAACGGCAAAGAGCGCCTCTCACAACTTCAAAAGAAACTTCTCATCTCAGGTATGGATAAAGAGATGCTGAGTTTGGAAGCAGAGAACAAACATAGTTCATACAAACCATGGATGATGCCAATTACAAAAAGCCACAACAAAACTGAACATATGCTGGATGCTGATTTTTTATTATTATGTCATATTAAATTAAGCTTTTATTTCTGCATGTTTTGCTCCTATGAAGTTAATAAGAGGAAGTTGGAGCGCAGCAATATGGGAGGAACAGCGGAGGCTATAGGCGCTGCTTTGCACAGGAGGTCTGGAGCGCAGTGGGGCGGAGCAAAGATGGAGGATGTAGGATTTCGGGGTTAGACACCGTCGTCGGACAACATGCAGTAATTTATAAATGTTTCAAATGTGGTTGGGTCCAGATTAACCAGAAGGTGGGTCCGGATTCGGACCGCGGTCCATTAGTCCGTGACCTCTGGTCTATATGTTTACCCCCGTTAGCGGGAGCTGCTGCTTGCCCGCCATGTTTTTCCATGCAAATCTGTCCGCGTAGTTACAAATCTTCCAATGTGCGCCGTGGGCACGTTGATACTTGTTTTTGATCACAGCATTTAACTTACTGTACGATGAGCCTTAACAAGTTTGGCTGGGACTGGATCTCCTGGATGGCATAGAGCTCCTTCAGACTGAACTCCTCTCCTCCTGTTCGATCTTCCCTGGAACCTCCAGACTCCTCGCCTCCTGATTTGGAAAGCTTACCTAAACATTAGATCCATGTAAATTTATCTGCACGCTTGGAGAGAAATCTGACACCAATGAGAAAGGTGTGTGATGCTCGTTACCTTTGCTGTTACTGACTGAAATAGCCTCAATGTAGAGGAGAAACATGCACTGGTCTTTATTTCCCCTGGTAGTACCTGCAATCAGAAAGCAGATGGTTAAACTGTGTGGGCAGAGTGATTGATCTCATGTATAGTTTGGTCAGAGGTTTCCTTATCATTAGCTCCAAGTATGATCACATATTGATTAGCATGCTAGTACCGTCGTTAATAACTCTGACTATCCCTGTGACAGTGACAGTGTCTCCAGGGACGCAGCTGTCGCAGAGGTCAGAGGTCAGGTGGCACTCCACAGTGCGAGGGATTCGTCCAGTCTCCCTCTGCTCGCCGCCCACCAACTCCTGCACCCTGCAGATGCGGGATTTCAAAGAGCTCAACCAACAGGCTGGAGACAATTATTGTTGGATTTCCTGTTGGGCTTAAATACATAAAAAAAAAATCTGAAATAAAACTTTTAAAAAATGATCACGAAAGGTTGTGAGAGCAACTTTTTTTTTCTCATTTTAATTTTTTTAAATAGATTTTATTTATTTAGATTTTTTTAAACAGCTTTTTCTTTTTTTTTTTTTTACAACTGGCAGCAGATTATTTTCTGTCTTTAATGATAGGGTATGTAAACTTTCAGGCACTACTTTTTTTCAGTTGGACATAAATCAAAAATACAGTTTTTGCGATAAGCTCACTGTGACACTGCTGCGGGATCTAATCAGCCCTTTAGGGCGCTACAGTTGGATCGGCTAGCATTGCTAGCTTCAAGCTACCTAATCTCAGGCTGCGCATATACGTGTAAGCGGCCATCTTAACAAAGTTTTACGACTCTTGGCTC
The DNA here is from genome assembly GCF_000732505.1 of Cyprinodon variegatus. NCBI lineage: Eukaryota > Metazoa > Chordata > Actinopteri > Cyprinodontiformes > Cyprinodontidae > Cyprinodon > Cyprinodon variegatus. The sequence goes on along the minus strand of NW_015153056.1, from coordinate 16,069 downwards.
GGCAACACCTCTTAGCCTTGCTTCCTTGCTTCACTGTTTTGATTTTATTTAAGATCTCTGCGATAGTAGTAAATTACATTTATAATAATAATAGTTAAACTTTATTAATCTCACACTGGACAAATTTACCTCTACAATTAACCCATCCCCTTGGGGAGCACTGGGCTGTCACTGTGCGACCCCTGGGGTTCAGTGTGGGGTTAAGGGTCTTGCTCAGGGACCCAGAGTGCTGGCTGTAGGAGTTAAACCCAGAACAAATGTGACCCAAGTGCAATGCTGTAACCGCTAGGCCATGTCACTTACCTTATGCTTATTTTCAGTAGTGTTTAGTGTTTGTACAGTTATTAGATATAATAATACTGTAATAGGAGTTTTTAGGCAGTTGGCCCAGTCGGCCTCAGCAGATGGCCGCTCACACTGAGCCTGGTTCTGCTGGAGGTTTCTTCCTGTTAAAAGGGAGTTTTTCCTCTCCACTGTCTCTACAAGCATGCTTACTGTGAGGGATTGTATTTGAGTCAATGAGTCGATGCAATCCTTAGACAGAAAACTTTGAATCAATCTGACCAATCTGTTAAACTGTAAAGTGCCTTGAGATGACACGTGTTGTGAATTGGCTCTATAGAAGTAAACTGAACTGAATTGAATAGACAACAACGGTACTGATATTTTAACCTGTGGTTATTTGTGTTTAATCGTACTCGATTTATAACTCACCTTGGTAACTAAACAGATTATAGTTATAACAATTTAACTAAAAATCATTTATTGGTTTTACCCTTGATTCTAATGCCCTATGAATTAACTATGACCTCCAGTTCTAGTTATTAATATACACTCATAATCTGCAGGGAAAATTGCAATCTCCAAGTTTAATAACATGTAGGAACATTTTTTTGTTTATTCAGACTGTGTTTAAAACAGTGGGCACAACAAATCTTTGGAAATTAGTTTGTAATACTTTTTTCACTCAGTACGTCGTTAAAAAAATTTAGCCCTTCATACGACGGACATATTCTCTTGATACGAGAGAAACTCGACTTTTTAAGAAAATGACCACTCCTTAGTTGATGGCCAGTCAATTGATAAGATCGATCAGTTTTAGATTAAATTGTTAATGATAATTTCCAACTCTAGTCCCTGTCAGTCAGAGCCCTACATTCAGAGGGATAAATCAAATGCATTTGCCACAGTGTACATATAATGCAACACAGAAAAATGGAGAAAAAAAGAACACCTGCAAAGGAAGCACCACCAAAAATCTTGGGTCATAAATGGAAAACATTTGATATGAAGCAAAAAAAAAAAACTCACCTCCAAAAATCAACATTGGGTAAAATAACAAATACTCCAGCAGCATCTAGATCCAAAAGTGGCATATGCCGTTCAGGAACTGGCATTGGCCAGTTTTGTCAGAGGTCCTACATGGGCCCTGAAAATCCTAATCTGGTTTTATTATTATTTTTGCATTCATGAAAAACTGTTTATGTATGTAGTTGTAAATATATCCATGCGTTGGAAAAAAAACAAAAAACATTAAACAGTCATACCACCAAATCTTGTTGTTGTGTTTGCTCTAACAATGTGAACAAATGTTCAGAAAGTGGCAGCACATTGTCAGACTATGAAGTAGATTGTGTCTGCTAAGCATTAGCCTAGCCGGTTTGAAGTAGGCTAAGTAATGTAGTCCAATGTCCTTTCGAAAGAAAAACATAGGTGACTTTAACCATTTTAATTTCTTTTTTTTTATAAATTGTTTTTGGATTAAATTAAAATTGAATGTGTGATATATAAATTCAGGTGCCTGTTTTACTGGCATACCACTTCAAATGTGGCATATGCCATTTTTCAAAACTAGCCTGCCAGATACTACTTTTGGCACTCGCTGTCACTCAAATATTCAATTCTTGATAAACTCTAGGTAGCTTTAGGTTAGCTTAAGTTAGGCCTGACCAGCAAGGTCTTGTTTTGTTTGTGGAAAAAGACTTGTAAAGAAAGACCAGCTAGATGAGCGAGGTGCGCGAGAACGCTGGGATCCTTTTTCCAGGTGGATCCCCGCTCTTTTTGGCCCTCATGTCCCTCTGTTGTCGCACAAACTTGCCCCCACTTCCTCAGGGCCTCGGCCGTATCTAGACCCACAGCTAGTTCATGATTGGCCCTCTTGCATTGTGGCGTGGAACAACATAGCGCAGACCACGCTTCAATATTGGGCACCAATCAAAAATATCTGCGACCTGCTGCTGCTGGAGTTTAAGCAGCCCCGAAAACCTTAATTTTGCTCTGCAGTGAATATGATCAGGATATACTTACTTGATGATTTGCCAGTCTACTGTTTTTGTAAAGGGAGAACTGCGAAGGGGGATGAAGGTACGAGCTCGACATCCAGGCTGGGAACACTGTGATAAAACACACAAAACATGTCAGGATATGCTGTCTTTGTAGTCAAAACAGAACAGAACTATAAGCAAGGAGTGATTTGGATGAATAAACCCTTCTTAAATAGCTTTCATTAATAGTAAATCTTTTAGAGCTTTATATGAAGTTGCAATCCCAACTTTTTTAAATGAGGGGAACAGGTGAGCATGTTCCAACTATTGGAGAGATCCTATACAGGGCGGCTCACTCTGGACGTTAAAACTGTTTAGGGCTAAAAACAAGTATTTGAACTGTAAATTTAAAAAAAACAACAACTTTGTAATCCAGAAATTAAAATTTGAAAAACTTCCTATAAAAGGTAACTTTAATAACTTTGCTGTTTCATTAGATTTAAAATTTTCTAATTATTTCTTTCACATTTCATTTTTCTTTTTATTTCTTTCAAATATTATTCTTTTAACAATGTTATATTTTCAATTTTTTTCTCTTTTTCAGATAGATTTTTTTTATTTGTATAGCTAAATCTGGAAAAGAAAAAATGTAAATTTTTTAAATTACATTTTACTTACAATACATTTAAAAAAATAAAAGAGAAAAAAAATATCAATCCGAATAAAAAAAACAAACTATGATTTTAGTTCACATATTGAAATTTAGGTCTGAATTGCCATTGTATTATAAGGCAATTAGGTTCTCTATTTATATTTTTTTAATTTAAATCTACTAACCAAAGGGTAAATTCTCAGAAATAAAGCCAAAATTGTCAAAGTAGAAAGAAGAATGTTTTTGTTCTTTGCTTCCCTAGAATAATGAAGATATTATTGATCTGTGTGTAATGCAGACTTCATAGTAGATCAGGAAGTGTTTGCTTTGGGATGGAAACCTTGTTTATCTAAAACCCTTCATTTATTGTAAGTTTTGTTAGCTTGTCTGTCTGCTATGTCAACCAATAGGATGTTTTGAAAAATAAAAACTTAATCAATCCTAATAAAAAAAAATTATTTCATTATTTTTTATTAAAATGGCTTAAAAAACTTCAATCTTATAAAATAGCAAAGTTACACTCATATCCTGTTTTTTGACTAAATTGTGACTAAATCTATAGAAGCATATTGTGTTGTCTTATGTTATTGTGACCTTAAGCTCA
>NW_015153056.1:8425-10269 GCF_000732505.1 Cyprinodon variegatus | reverse complement strand
AGTTTTCATCCTGAAGACCAAAGCTAAGACTAAATCTAAGATGGCTGCCAGAAACAACACTGGTGTGCACGTACTTTGCTGGGTGTCGCATATTTCCCGTGCTGCAGTGGTATGGTCAGAGTGCCGCCACAGATCTGGCACTTGAACGCCATCCTGGTGCACTGAGGTCTGATGCTGCTCACTCGGACTACGGTTCCTCTCACACACACCAGCCGGCCGAACACGCTGGCTCGCAGAGTCCGCAGAGGAGTGAGCGGCTCGTAGTTATACAACCTGTGAATGGGGTGGGAGAGTCAGCTGGTGCCCAGAGAACAACATCCCGTTCTGTACGGCGCTCATTACCTTACGCTGATATGAGGAATATTGATGATGGGTGCGGTGACGGGAAGCTCATCGTCTTGGAGCTCAGCAGCTTGTTTTTCCAAATCTGCGGTCAACACCTGAATCAGAGAAACCATTTAGCCGGACATGTGACACCCAGCTCACCCACTTCACAGATACGCCCATTTCCAGTTCCATGAAATTCAGCTTTGACATTAAACTTTCCATTCTAATATAAAGAAGATCTTTTATCTATGGAAAGAATTTTGTTCTTTATTGTTTCAGGCAGAGAACATGTTTTGTAAATAGAAAAAAAAATGCAATTTAGAAATAACTTTGAAAAACTTTGATTATTATTTTTTACTATCATCATATTTAATTTAAGTTTGACTCTCTGGCATGGGAGAGATCGATCGATCGATCGATCGATGGATCGATCGATCGATGGATGGATGGATGGATGGATGGATGGATCGATCCATCCATCCATCCATCCATCCATCCATCCATCCATCCATGATTAATCTAAATCTATTCCTTGCGTGATGATTTTCTTTTGTTTTGATTGTTTTTGTGTTTTCTATATTGCAAAACGGTGAATTCTACATAAAAGGTCCCCTTTAACATTAGATTTCTGTGTTTACCTGATGAATGGCCACTCCCAGACAGTTCAGCATGACCTCTGGCTGCTCCTGCAGGTCAGCCACGATATCAGAGAGCGCTTCACGCACACGTTGGTCCCCAATTAAATCTGCGTAATCCACCAGCACGCTGCCCTGACGCTCAATCTCATCCTAAAGAGAAACACAGCCGTCCTTTTTACTGACCGGTCACTAAGACGCTCCTATAACCTAGAAGGCTCGGATGTATGACATCTTCTACCAGCAGGTTTCTAAACACTCACTAACCTTATCATACAGGTGGATCCGAGAAGTGAAGTATTTCTCAAACACTTTGATCTTCTCCACACTGGGGGAGCTCTCTATGAAACCTTAGCATGGATCAAAAGAAACAAAGATTAGAAAATAATAAATTGTGTAAATATTGTCCAGTTACTGTGAGGTAAGGCACAGTATGAAACTAGTTCTAAAAAAGTTCACCTCTTTTCCATCTTCCATCTGGGTTATAGAGTGTTTATTACTGTTCTCTCTGTTTATTTCAATAAATCAATCATTGTTTGCATCGGTTGTCTGTAGTATGGCGCTGCTATCACTATGATCACTACTATGGTGTCTAGGAATTGTGAAATATTTGTTTTCCAAGAGAAAACGAGTTTTTCTGAAGGCCGAAGGACATTGGGGAGGCTGCTGGGAGGAATCTAGGTGCCGAATGCAGTTGTCAAAACATTTAAAGGAAAAGTCCGCTCACATTCAGAATTCAAACTTCAGAAAGTACTAAATATGAAATTATTACATCCTGTTCAATAAATGATAAGTGTATTTAGTTAAGAGTAATTTTCCTTTGAATGTGCTTTACTGGAGGCATCCATGTTTGTCAAAGAACACTACTGCCACCTACTGGTT
>NW_015153056.1:5145-6587 GCF_000732505.1 Cyprinodon variegatus | reverse complement strand
ATCACCGCTCTGTTGCGCCCCAGACCTCCTGCGCAAAGCAAAGCCTACAGCCTCCTCTGTTCCTCCCGTCTTGCTGCGCTACGACTTCCTCTGAGCTCGAGGACAGCATGCGCCATATTATTATTAAATTCATAGAAGTAAAATATGCAGAAATAAACGCTTAATTTAATGACACATTACAAAAAAATCCCCATCAGCATCGGGCATATGCTCAGTTTCTGCCCAGTATATTTTCTTTTCTTTTGTAACAGGTAGGATCATATTCATTTGCTTTTTATGAGCTTCCCGGTCTGTTGAAGGATCAATAATTTGCATCCAATCATTTAATTGAATGGTCTTAGTTTATGGAAATATATAAGAATTATGCTATAATTTAATCTGCAGTTACCGATCTGTCGTTACAAAAATTAAAATCGACAAACCGGATCTTCTCGCCGTTCTTTTTCCTGTTTAGTGCGATTGCAATTGTGTATCTTCACCTGACCTGACCGGAGCGGAGCAGAGGAAAAAAAATGTCTCGGCTCTGTATTTTGATGGTGAAGGACGGAGAGGATGTACGTGGACGGTAATGTGCGGAGGACTAGCGGTGGATGTGGAACAGCTCTCATTGATTAACATGACAGACGAGTGCTCCGCAGGACGTATGTCTGTCATGTTAATCATGACAGATTAACATGTCAGCCTAGATTCCACATACGCTGACGGAGTATGTGGAATCTGGGGGTAATACTGTGTAAGAAAACATTGCTTATTCAGTCAGTCTCGCACAATGAATAGGGAAAATATAACGACGTACATAGAATATTGTAAACAAATATTCAGCCCTTCATTTTATGGAAAGATTCTCTTGATATGAGAGAAAATGGCTGCTTGTCAATAAAATAAGGTATTTTTTAGTAACTGAGCAACAACAAAATACAAAGATAACAGCAGGATCTCGTAGAGAAACTTTGTTTCTTCGGTATAAATTTGAAAAGTCTTATGATGTGATTACGCCCCTTTATTCGGGTCGCTTAGGCTCACTGCAGGTCCTTATCATGGCTTCTAATATTTTTATCTTACTGAGGTAAAAGTTTAAAGCTACTTTCAAACCGTCCCACACCTCAAATTGGACACGTTCATTTTAAAGTCAGATGCTCCGATCATTGGGCTACTCTGTTCGCTTCCTGTCCATCTATAGAGCGACTTGGCTTTATTTGCATATTAGCTGGACAAAGTGTTCAATTAAATTCAGTTTATTTCTATCGGCCCAATTTACAACGCATGTCATCTTTACAGTTCAATCAGATCATCAGAATGAATCAGTTTTCTATCTAAGGAAAGCTGATTGCATCGACTCATTGACTCACACTAAGCATTCCAGACAGCTGCTGAATCAGCCTCTCTGATTGGTTGACGATTAGCATCCAGCTTCAACAGTTCAGATTTCCTGTTTCCAGCAC
>NW_015153056.1:2353-4130 GCF_000732505.1 Cyprinodon variegatus | reverse complement strand
ATGTTTTAAAAATTAAGACCTATGAAAGACTGATTTAAGACATTTTAATACCAATTAAGGCCTTAGATTTATTTTGAAGAATTCAATGCCATTTCAGACTTTTTAAGGAACCCTGTCAATGCCAATCCAGACATTTTGAGTTGAGAAAGCTTCCTGGATGGGAAGCTAAACGTCTTCAAACTTGAAAAAAAAAGTCCACTGGTTTGTTTGTTAAGTTTAACTTTTTGGAATTTATCAAGTTTTATTTATATTTTTGCAACATTCTACTGAAACATACCAAGTAGGAATACTTTAGTTGTACAGCGATGTGTGAATCTGATCTGACTGAGCTTCAAGTTAATGAGAAACGTCTTAATGTTCAGATGATTTCATGTGTTCTGATGCCAAACCTACCTTGTGTAAAGTACAGAGCCCAGCCTTTGTAAGGACACAGCTCATCTAGAGTGGTCTGGATGGGAGCTGAGGGGAAAATAGAACCGCAGCTGATAGATAACCAAGACCTGAGAGGATGTTTCATTAGTTTATGCCTGATAAAAATGATGACATGAGGTCTGAGTGAGAGCTCACCTCTCTGGGAGCTGACAGCTGGGCTCCCTGATCCTCCTGCTGTTGCTGAACCACCTCTCCACGGTCTCCTCCCACTCCCACCTCCTCCTCCTCTCCATCCACTCCCACCTCCTCCTCCTCTCCATCCACCCCCTCCTCCTCCTCTCCATCCACTCCCTCCTCCTCCTCTCCATCCACCTCCTCCTCCTCCTCCTCTCCATCCACCCCCTCCTCCTCCTCTCCATCCACTCCCTCCTCCTCCTCCTCCTCTCCATCCATTCCCTCCTCCTCTCCCACCTCCTCCCCTCCATGCGTTACCAGATCCTCTCCCTCCATTGCTCCCTCCTCTCCATGAGCCCCTGGAGGAGCCCTCTGTACTCATCGTCTTGGAAAAAACTATATAAAAAGAAAAACAAGACAAGAAAACGGTCAGAAACAGGTTTCTCCAGCATATTTCAGGTTAGTGGGCTGCTGCATAAGTTATCCTGCAGGGTTCTGTCCAGTGCATTTCAATGCAAACGCTGGTTGCACTGAAAGTTGTCGAAATGACACTGAAATAACTACACTGACTATTAGTGACGGGTCCAGCACCACGGCTGCGTCGGTGCACGCATCGAGCCCAGAGCAGCGGTAACCAAATCAGCGGGGTCTGAATAAAGAAGATCATCAACCAGTGAAGAGACATTTTTTATTATAATCTGTTGCTTTAAACAGAATTTAACACTGAAATAAAATGAGGTTTTAATACATCCATGTTATACATTCAATTTAAAAAATAAATAAATATAGAAAAATATATAAATATAAATATAAGAAAAATTTAAAAAATTCCCATTTTAAAATATAATGTGTTTCTTTAAGTAGAGATCAACATTCAGTTTGGTAAATAGACAATTTCCTGATTCACATATTTTATAAAACACCTGAACTGTTTATTTTCTTTTTTCTGTCTTAATGTTGGCAGTGGGCTTTATTCTGCCCTGCAAGGCTTTAAACCTGGTTTGAATGGAGACTAAGCTAAAGCACATATCAAGGAGCTCATATTTATTTTTGATTCTGTTCATGGTGGAGAATCCTGCTTCACAGCAGCAGGTTGAGTCAAACATCCTCTAAATGTTGAGTGTCGAAAAATGCAATACTTTATTGTACCAAGTATCTCATTGAAATACAGTAAAATGTCAGACAAGTGTTGGAGGGGCTGCAGCCAGAAAGGAGACTACAAACATATATT
>NW_015153056.1:0-2283 GCF_000732505.1 Cyprinodon variegatus | reverse complement strand
GAAGTGATGGGAATGGAAAAAATAACAGCAAAATTACAGTTTAAAGATAAACTGTTTCAAGAGACATGGGCACATGTACTTATGGAGATAGAAAACCTTAACTACTCTGGAACTTTAACTGTTATAATTTTCATCTTTGAAATGGATAGGAATACAGAATGTGTATGGATTGACATATTAAAGTGTTCTCTGTATTTGTCTTGGCTTCTGTAATTTGTTTTGTTTGTATTTATAAATCAACACCTTTGGGAAAGGAAAATGTAAACAATTTTTGAAATTCTGTAAAGATATATATATATATATATATATATATATATATATATATTCAAAAAAAGTGACCGATACAGTAGTTGTTTCTAACTGACTGACTCACTAAACTGTATTTAAAAACATATCTGTCAACATGATGCATCTGCTAAAAAAAAAGTCTCATCTTTTTTGGTTTATCAATAAAATGATCAAGAATTGTGGAGCAGCCTGTGGAGCATTGTTTTCATTTTAATTTCCTCCTTGTGTCATCCTTTTCCTCTCAGTTATCACTCAACTTACTTGAATTAAAGTCAAATTCAAATTCACTCTTAGTTTATTTACTGTTTTTACTGCACTTATTGTTTTAAAATTATGATTTAAAATCCTAGTCCACCAGCATCATCATTCAAATTTTCCCCAAAATTATAACGTTATGATAAATGTTTACATTATATATTGGCTGCATCTTAATTATTAATTATCAAAGATATTTTCAATTTAAAAATAGATGTGAAATATTACAATATATATATATATATATATATATATATATATATATATATATATATATATATATATATATAACCTACAATAACTTAAATTCTATCTGTCCAATAATCTGCCTGTAGTGTCTTTAGATGTCCAGCAGGTGTCAGTATTCTGTGAGACAGCATCAACTCAGCATCAATACAGTTTGGCTTCAAAGTGCCTCCTTAACCATCATTACTGACTAATAATCGACGTAATGGCAGTGGAAACTGCTTTTAAACACATGTATTTCCTAATTTTCACATAAATGTAATAAACGTTATGTGAAAACCTGAACCCAGCGCCCTGCTCTACAGTTAACAGGATGAATTGGAGCCAGAAATATCAGCTGAATCCCAAAAGCGTCCGACCAAAGAAATTAAGTTCTTAAAATGATCAAAAATCCTGTAATACGTCCCTAATCTGGATAAAGCTATAAACTGTGAATTAAAAGCCCGCGTTTTACCAATAGGATGTGTGAGAAGGAAGATAAACAAGCACTTTGAAGTAGGACTAGTTTAAATGAGAGAAACTCATAGTAAACATCCGCGGCTGTTTATTTTACGATCACTCCGCATTTTGATAAAGGACGCTTCAAATGTTTATTTAGATGTCCCAAATAAGTTCATACCCTTTAATTTATAGGCGTCAGAAAGTCTACACTCCCCCGGAACTTCCTCTATGCCTCTCTATAGATGTTAGGTCAAGAAAAAAGACGATAAAGAATATAATAATGGCGCAATCATTTCTTAAGATGCTGTAACGCCTTAGAGTTTTTACTCATTTTAGTTCCACTGAGGTAATGTAGTAATACGTTACGAAACCACAGTTATTACAGTTTTCTGACATAAAAATCTGAGAAAATAAATAAAATAAATCATACATACCGTTTGGTTTTATTCAGTAATCCACTAAAATGCTCTGATAATCGACCGATAGCCATGAAGTATCATCCTTTCGTAAACGTTTCTCTAACCTGTGATGCTTACCAGCTGTTTAAGTTCCCTCCACTGACGACTAACCTCTTCTTCTGCTCCCTTTAATCACATCAGCTCAGAGTTCAGGGTTCTTTACTGCCCCCTAATGGACAGTAAAGCGCCGTATAATAAAAAACAGAACCCAAAACAGAGCGGTCTGCAGTAGTACCGCAAGGTTTACTGCCATCTAGTGGACACCAGGGGAACTACAGATACAGATTTTTTCGTCTATGACAATTCAGGACTTCAATCAAATTTCTGACGATGAAATCAAAGAAATCCTTATTCTTAAATTTACTTTCCTTTAGTAGAATTAACTTAAAACATGTTTCAGTCTTGAAAAACGGATTTCAGTCTTAAAATATAATGACTAAATGTGATCACCATGTTTACATTTTATCACTGCTGCACTTTAAGAAATGGAAAGAGCTGTAATGAATGAAATTTTGTTCTGTATACACTATGTGTGTATAGAATGACAGTCAAATTTGTCTAAGTCTAAGTCTAAATGAAAGACTTAGACTTAGAC
>NW_015153055.1:18755-20134 GCF_000732505.1 Cyprinodon variegatus | reverse complement strand
AAGCAAGAAAACAGGAAACGATTCACCCCCCCAAAAAAAAAAAAAAAAAAAAAAAAAAAAAAAAAAAAAAAAAAAAAAACTTGTAAAATAAAACAAAAAAAAAAAAAAAAAAACCTGTGTAACTTAAACCAACATAATACTAAATCACATTTGCCCATATAATTTTAATTTAACTCTAGGTCATCGTAACTCTGCCAGTTTCTGATGGTCCCATCGGTCCTCCCATCATGCTTCCAACCATCTCCCAGTTCAAATCTTTAATGTCCAGATATTTTTCTGCAGCTTTTACTATTATTTTGATTTTTGAGAAGCAAGTCATTGCACCAGTTGGGGTTAAATAACTTGTTGGCAGTAATTATCCAATAGGAGGGTCCTACCTGTTTGCTTAGTTGAATCCAGGTGGAGACTTTTGTTTTAGGCCAGGCAGTGTAGATGAATAATGTGTAAATAGAATCAGCATTACTATGCACCCCCTCTCCCCACCTATTGCTGTCTGATTTCTATGGATGGCTTTTGTTCCACTGGTTTATAATTTGCAGATTTATCATAAAGAAATGTCATGATTACATCATGAGCTGCAGGGACTTCCCATTGATTTTCAACCTTTTCTATGCCCTAATCCTAAAACTAACCCTAACCATTATGTCCTCCCTTTGCAACAACTGGTCCTCAGTTTGATGGTGAAATTAGAAAGATGCCCACACACACACACACAGACACACACACACACACACACACACACACACACACACACACAGACTGAGTTGATAGGAGCAGAAACATCCAGCCTCAGGTTGTGGTTTCTGATCAAACATGTTGAAACAAACTCTGGTCGCCAACTGCAGACGGAAACATGATGACACCCAAAGTCCTTCGCAATGTTTAGGAATTAACGTCTGGATTTTTTCACAGCTGCACGAAGCGACCGAGTGACTCAGAAAGCATCTAAACATCAGAGAAACCCAGCCAGCTCTGACTAATGCTGGGCTAGACTCGGCTTATCTCTACTGTAACACATGCTGGTGCTGGGGGGGGGGTTATGCAACACGGGGAGGCTGCAGGCCTAAAGGCTCTAAGGTGGCAAATCCAGGTTTAAGGAATAAAGGAGCTGATCAGGCTTCCTGATCTGAGCTACTGTAACCTGCAGACCTGCTGGTACCAGCGAGCAGCTTCTGATCCAAACCAGAGGAAACACAAACATCCTGATCCTGCAGAAATAGAAAAACCTCATCAAGGTAAAAAGGTTTCATGGTTCCTGGGGGCTGAATCAGCGTTCAGGGCAGAGCGTCAGAACCCGTCACAGCGCTGATGTCAGCGGGGCGTTCAGGGACTCGCTGAGGCCGGGACAGAAGAACGGACGCCTCAGGAAGCAACGAGCT
>NW_015153055.1:13777-14947 GCF_000732505.1 Cyprinodon variegatus | reverse complement strand
TAAACTGTTTCAGAGGAGTGATCATAGCGCTCTGCATCAGCAGTGCTGCGTCTGACTCCCTGCCAGCTCCCAGATCAGCTTCTCTCATTGGTTGATGCGGCGCATCCAGCAGCTAAAGTTACATTTTTCCAGCAGCTGCTGCTTGTGAAGCGCCTCAGATGCTCAGAAGGGTTACTGCTTTTTAAATAAAAAATAAAATGAGCCCAAAACACACTTGGAACCACCTTTCAGGAAATATAACCAAGAACTGCAGAGGTTGATGCGGGGAAATCAGCACTGCAGCGCTTTAAAGATGGAATAGTTTTTATTGCTCCACATTTCTGGATGTTTTCACCTTGAACTTGTGCTCGTAGCTCTCCAGCGCCTCCATCACCATGCACACAGCCTCCATGGAGCGCTCCAGCCTGCCATCCACGCCGTTAAAACGGTACATGCTTCCCGACACGTCGGCCAGCAGCCGCAGACGCTTTGGCTTCTGCTGAGGACTGCCCAGCTGGAAGGATAAGCAGAGAGGGAGACCAATCAGAGCGCAGAACCGACGGCCTGATGGAGGCGGGAACACAATCTGTTTACTTTGCTGCAGCTTTCCTAAAATACCTGAGCTCTAAACCTTGGAGTAATTATTATAATGTAGACCAAAACTATGCAGCGGAGCGAGTTATTATGGGCGGCTCTCGGCGGCGGCTCTTAACACCAGAACACAGGGAGGGACTACAGGCAGAGCGTGAGCTCCAGGAGAGGAAACACGCTGCGGGGGAAACCTCACACACACTTCAGGCCTGGAATGACGTGTGAGAGGAAAGCATAAACATCCACGGCTACAGAAAGAAACTCACCTCTGGGTCCAGCTCTCCTCGCCGTTTATAGATGCTTTTCTCCCCAGTTAGTCCATCGATGATTTTAGCGTCGTCCAGTTCTCCCATAGCTTGGTTCTTCAGCCACTGCCGCTCCTTTCCTTTAGCCTGAACACAAACCAACCGCATTAAAACACAAAAACGGGTTTAAAGAAACTAATCGAATGAGTGTGGATGACTTTAACTTCAGACCAGCGGGTCATTAGAGGGCGCTATGGTGCCGCCCCACCCACCCAATGACCCTAATTAGGACATTTATAGACAGGTATGGGGCATTGCAGGCTAACAAGGCAGCCAAACGACCCCCATTCCAAAG
>NW_015153055.1:10211-11512 GCF_000732505.1 Cyprinodon variegatus | reverse complement strand
TGGTGGACACTGAAGGGGGGGCTGAGACACAATTAATATCCTAAGCATTCTGATGGCATTTTAGCCAAAGGATTTTTATCAAAAACATAATTAATGTTCACTAATAAGGAATAGTTGTATTAACCATACATGGAAACAGAGTTTTATGGGGCCCCCAGGAACTTGGGGCCCTAGGAAACTGCCTAGTATTGCCTTATGGTAAATCCCCCCCTGCCTCCACTTTATCTTTAAGTGAACTTTCCAAACAAAAAAAGGATTAATTACATTTAAAAATGATTTGAAAAGAGGAAAGTTTGTTTATGGCTTAAAAAGGATTTAGACGATCAGGAGAAACAGGTCGTGTTTTTTCCCTCAGAGTAAAATCTCTGTTCTTCCAATGGAGCAACAGCAAAGTCACAGCATAATGGATGCAACCAGATTAGAAATATTTAGGTGAACAATAACACAAAAAAAAGTAATCCTGATTTATCTTTCTTTGATGGTCTCCCTTTCTGGGCACCAACTGAAAGTGCTCTTATCTCCTAAATATGAACCACTTAGAAACACACCTGAGCAGGCAGGTGGTCCTCACCCCCTCACCCCCCTCAGCCAGGCTTATCTAATCCCTCTGATGTAAAGGCACCGCTGCCACGCTCTACAACGGTCTGTGGGACATGAAAGGACTCAGAGGGATGAGGGGGAAATCTCCACCAGGTGTTGGAAACTTTAGGTGACGAGCCGACCGTGACGACGCAGATTTCCTAAATCAGTCCAGGGTTGGAGGACGGCTGCAGTTCCTGTAAGAGGATGCAGACTGTGCTGCATCAGCCGTCCAATCAACCGGCCTTAAGAGTCTTTCTTCTTTTTTATTTATTCCCTTTTTCAATCTACGGCGTATTAACGATGCCTTGCTAAAAGGCTGCTGGAACCTTTTCCCATTTTGTTACAACCATCCACCTAGTTTGGAAGTGGGAAGTAATAAAAGCTTTAAAAACTGTTTTACAAATAAAAATCCAAGCAGTTTGAAGTTGTTTCAACTTCCTGGGTAAAAACAGCAGACGTATTTCCACCAGCGGCTTAAAGTCGTAGGGAAGCGGCCGTTCCAACCGTCGCATTTCCGAATTCTCCGAGTGGTGCACGACTTTACACCAGTGAATAACGTGAATGTGATTGGTCGATTATAAAAGGGGCGGGATTGTTGTGGCGGAAGGTTTGTAAGCAAGTTTGGTTGTGGCCGGTTTGTCTGAAGCATCTTGCTAACCAGTTAGCAACTTAGTGCTAGCAGGTTCCCAATGGGAAATTCCATTGGGACCAAGTAGCAC
>NW_015153055.1:5545-6657 GCF_000732505.1 Cyprinodon variegatus | reverse complement strand
ACCTCAAAAAAATCCTGACTGGACGTCGGACGGTCGCAAACCGGCGCAGACCTCAAGTGGAAGTGCGCAGACAGAAATCAGCTGTGATTGGTCCTTGGTACGCCTTGCCGGCTGTCTCAGTGGTCGTCCTTCTTGATTCGGTGCCGGGGCGCGCCATTTTGAAAGACTGAGGAACAGCTACAATGGATAACTATGACGAAGGGTTAATCGGTCTTTTTATCAACTCCATTAACAGAACCTGTTCGTCTTTGATGTCTAGCAGCTCTAGATCCATCTCTGTGACTTCTCTGGATTTCTCCAATCGGCTCCCCGTAGCGCTTTGGCGGGAAACCGCTGTGTGTCGCTAGAAATTCCAGACCGACGGTGCAGAAACAAACCAGAAAAAACTGGTTCACAACCAGATACAAGGACATTTGATGTGTGCAGTTGAAGAAGTATAATCTGCCCTTAAAAATACTCATTCCATTGCAAGTCATCTCATTTACCTAATCAAATTAAGGGTAAATGCACCTAATTTGAGAAAATTTTGACTTAATTCTAGATCATTTTTTCCAGTGAGGAGGTAAACTGAAAAAAATTGATATCTAGATAAGTCTTTTTTTTTTTTTTAAATAAGTGCATTTGTTCTCAGATTGAGGTAAAAGAGACATTTTGCCAAAGGAACAAAATAATTTACATTTAAAATAAGAAAACACAGTTGCATTGTCTTATTTCAAGTGCATATTATGATTTAGACAGATTTTATTTGTCATTTATTTGTCATTTTGTTTTACACCAGTGTTTGTTTCGAACAGCTCTCTGGACAATTTCATCTTTTTAAAAGTGCGGCCTTTGAAAAACAAAAAATAAATGAATAAAGAGATGTATAAGAACAGCAATATAAACATAAGAATTTACACTTTTAAAATTTTTTTATATATAAAATGATATAATATAATAAAATAAAATACAATAACACATTTTACTGAACATTCAGCAACCTAATGGCAGTGGGGATTTAAATATTATGTAATTTTCTTATTTTAGGAGTAAAACTACTAATTCCACTGGCAAACGATCTCATTTAGCTGCTCAGATTAAGGGAAAATAAACCTAATTTAAGACATTTTTCC
>NW_015153055.1:0-1820 GCF_000732505.1 Cyprinodon variegatus | reverse complement strand
ACATAGATCACAATAGAACAGAATAGAATCAAATTCAAATAAATAAATAAAACATCATGGAAACAATGACATAAAATAACAAAGTACAATTGCATAAATAAATAGAATCATCTAGAATAGTGGTTCCCAACCTTTATTTCTTAAAGCCCCCCCCTGCTGAAGTCCAAGACAAGCCAAGCCCCCCCAAGCCTTACACAGGCCCGCACAAACATATCAAAAGTGATTTGTAATGAACATTCATTTATTTAAAAAATAAAGAATAAATGGCAGCTATGTCATTTTATTCTTATTATTTTTGACTACGAACTCCAAAAAAGAGAGCTAACATAATAACTTCAAACCTAAGCTTAACTTTCATCAGCATGTCCACATTTTTAATATATTTTCCAGTTCTAATTTACAAACATGCATAAAGTAAAAACTAAAAAAAAAACAGTTCCATGTGATTAAACACACAAAACTACTGGCTTAAAAAATTTAATCATACAACAGTTTCAGAAACCAGTACTAAACTTACAACTTGTTTTACTTCTTATTTGTTCAGTTGCTAATGGATACCTTGATCTTGCATATTTTTGACCAGGGATGCGATGTCAGGTCTGATTGTTGTGACTTAAGTCCTGGTGAACATCCAGTCTGTTTCTGACTTTAGTTTTTATTTTTAATAGCCCGCTGACAGCTGCTTCAGACGGGTATGTAGTGCTAAATGGGAGAATAACCCTGTTGTTGCGTGTTTGGCCAGTGTGGGAGCGACAGCGCGTCTTTTGGCAATCCAGAACTTTTTAAATCCGTTTTCCTGGAAATATCTTTTGGACACGGAATCAGCTTGAAGGTCACAAAGCTCATCTTCACAGCCGATGTATTCTACGTCCTTCAGGGTGGAAACGTAGGGGTCCAACACCCATCATTCTCTGGATGAATACTGGTGGATGTCGGCAAAGCGGCTCTGAATCTCATCGCGGAGAAGGTTCATGTGCCGCGTAAACTCCGTGCGCAAAGACACGCGCACGGCGCCACCAGACTGTTTCAGCAGCAGCGGGAAAAGCTGCAAGTCCCCCTTTGACATTTTAGAGACTCTGTATTCCAGTTTGCGCAGAAAAGCGTCCAGGGCGTTTTTGCAAAGCGTGATGTTGGATTCCGGCCCCTGCATCCGCTTGTTTGTTTCATTGAACAAAGTGTCTGCCAGATAAGCCGCTTTGATCCAAAACGCGTCAGTCGTTGTTCAAAGAGTGGCCGATTGTGATCTTGGATGAATTCTTTTATTTTTTCTTGTAGCTGAATAAAACGCACAAGCGAGTCCAGGCGACAGCCACCTCACCTCGGTGTGTAGCAGCAGCGTTCGATGCGCTTCATCCTCGCACAGCTGGGCAAAAAGTCTTTTATTAGAAGGGCGAGCTTTGATGAAGTTTACAACTATAACTACAGTTGACTACAGGTGCTGGTCAGAAATAGCCCAAAATGATTCAACCTTGGACCAAAATATTTAATACAATTCATAAATATTGTAAAATCGATTTGGGTGTGCAGATTTTTTAAATATGATCACAACCATCATTTTTATCACCTCAAAGCAGACAAAGCTCTGCGCCCCCCAGTGACCTCTGGCGGCCCCCTAGGGGGGCGCGGACCCCAGGTTGGGAATCACTGCTCTAGAATAGAAAAGAATAAAATAGAGAATGAAATTAATCCAAATAGAATTAAGGAGGATAAGATAAAAGAGAATGAAAAAAGACTAAAATAGATTAAATTAAGGAGAAATTTAACAGAACAAAATAGAACTGAATAAAATAGAAATGTATAAAAATAGATTTCAAAAAAAT
>NW_015153054.1:18678-20138 GCF_000732505.1 Cyprinodon variegatus | reverse complement strand
TCTGAGCTTCTGATGAAGAACTGGGAAGCAGCTGCTGACTGACAGCAAACTGAGCAGCTCTGCTTCATCCTCAGTCACTGACTCATTAGTTTCTGCTTCTGTTTGTCCTCCAGCAGACAAAGAGACATGAAGCTGCTGAGATCTGAGCCACCAGAAGGTTCCTCAGAGACACAGAGAGGAGCTGCTAGAGTCCTGCTCTGGATCCTCATGGAGAAGGTGGAGGCCAGGACAGGAGATCACACAGAGACCATCGGCATTATGGGTAACAGAGTTTTAGAGACTCACCTTTAATGAAGTTGTGCCTATAATAATATAAAAGACCTGCAACGAGAATCAGAACCAGAACCAGGAGACCCAGGAGAGCTATGGCCCAGGATGGAAGTGGTTCTGTGGAGACAAAAGAAGAACATCATGACCTCTGACCTGGATCTACAGCAGATGTTTATGTTCCTGACTTTAACCAGCAGCTCTCAGTTGTTCTCCTCTAAAGGTTCTGATGGTCCAGATGGAGCTATAGAGAACAGCTTTATCAAGGTTCTTCTCCACAGTCCTCTCTGCTAGAACCTGGTGACCAACAGGAGGAGCAGCTGGAAGCTAGAAGGAGCTGCTTGGTGATGAGAGCTGGAAGCTCCTGGTGGGCTGTGTTTACTGGGACAGCTTCACCACAGTCCTCTGGAGGGACCAGATTAAACTGGATCCTCCTGAAGGAAAACTGATCAATAAATCAATAATGTAAGCAATAATGAAAGTACAATAATATTAGTTCTTAGGGGATCTACATCACTGTAGCTGAATTAGAGGGACTCTATGTTATAAGGAAAATCAAACCTAAATATATTATTAATATTTATTTTTTATTTATTTTCCTGTTTACAGAGTTACTGTGGATTTATCTTTGTGTAGACCATTACAATCTATGAATCCATTTAATTATAAACAATCAGCAGAAAATAATTTTTTTACATGTATAAATACATGAAATACAATCAAATATGTTCAAAATAAGGATAAATTAAGGAATTGATCAGTTTTCAGCTTCATAGCTGTTCTATATTAAAAACGATCCAAATAACATAACATAGCTATTACTTTGCTGACTTTAGGACCTTTGAAACATGCAGGAAGACATTAAACACAGAAATCCAGGGTCTGAAAGCTGATCTCTGGGCTCTGCAGGGAGGGAAGGAAAGAAGAGCAGAGAGGCTCGAAAACCAACCCAGTCTCATGGGAAAATGTACCCCCACTACGTTGGTCCACACTGCAAAACGTGGTGGAGGTACATTAATGGCCATTTTTTTGTGGTACTGTTACATTTCTTCTGCCTATACGCTTTCTATTGTTTTACGTCCTAGTCACGTGACTTTCAAGATTCCAGCTGGGAGAAGAAAAAAATATAGATGGCCGACATTCGCTCATTTTCTGTGGAAAGTTTAATGCCTTGAGTTTGTTTTTGCATTAAA
>NW_015153054.1:16316-17630 GCF_000732505.1 Cyprinodon variegatus | reverse complement strand
CACTGCTATGAAGCTCTTTAGAGGATTCTCATCAGCAGTCAGTGATCCTCTCTTCTCTCAGGACGTTTACCAAACCCTAAAGGCTGATTAATAAAATCCACCATCTATGTTCTACGGAAGCGTATTGCATTCACCAAAGAAAATAAAAATCTGACAGCTTATCATAATAACGAGATCTTTTCTCATAATTACGAGATACTGATCTCGTAATTATGAGATCGCATCTATATATTTGGTTACGCTTACTTGAGCCTGTAATGTAGAATCTGGTAGAGTTTGGTTTTAGTTTTTCATATGAATCGACATGCTGCATGAAGTTGGGACCTGGTCGTTTTAAACGATTCTGAAGCTGTCATGATCTCGGTGCTGATGGTTCGGTTTTTTCCTTTCCTCCTTGCTCCTCTGTCTAACTGGTCTTGCGGCTGATTAACCCTGATCATTTCCACCTGGTTATTCAGTTATTATGTAGTGTGCTTGCCTTCCGTCAGCGGCAGGTTATTCGAGCAGTTTGGTGAGATTTAACTAGCAATCTGTATCTTGTTCTGTTTTCCTGATTGTGACCTATTTCTGCCCTATGGATCCAGAGTTTTGCTTTGCCCGTCTGCTCTGGTCTGGATTCTACCGGCTTCTCTACCTGATCCTGTCCGCAGCTGAGGAGAAGCCCTGCGCTCCTGTTTGTTTTAATAAACGCTTTTAACTTTCCCACTGGCCGTCTCGCTGTTCTGAGGTCATTACAGAAGCCTCAGCTCTCCTTGTGGATTTAGGATTTTGAGAAGGTATCAATGGACAGTTCTATGTGAAACCACCTAGCAGCTTAAATGCTTTTCAGACATAACCATAAAGCAGCCTGTGCTGGTTTCATTGCTCCTGCAGTCAGAGTGGGCTTCTTCACCTAAAAACATTCTAAGGACTTACTTTGCAATGCTGACAAATTAAAATTAATTCAGTCCACATTAAGGAAACTCTGTATTTCCCAGTGTCGCATACCTAAAAGGAAATAAAAGCATAATAAATCAAACAAACCACTCATTGTTCACGTTTAACGTAGCAGAGATAGGCAATGACTGTCCTTCCTGATCTCCTAAATATGACATTATCTCATAATTATGACATCTTATCTCGTAATTATAAGATCTCATAATATTGAGACCAGGATCTCATAATTACGAAATAATATCTTGTAATTATGAGAAAAGATCTCGTAATTATAAGATAAGCTGTCAGAATTTTTTTCTTTGGTGAATGCAATACGCTTCCGTAATGTTCCACACAGAATGATGCTGACAGGATATATAGGCTGCTTAGTGTAGCTGA
>NW_015153054.1:13093-15052 GCF_000732505.1 Cyprinodon variegatus | reverse complement strand
ATGTATCAATATTTTATCCCTCGTCTTTAGAAGTTTTTAAGTCTGTAAAAAAGAAGTTTTTGAGGAAGAAGAAGTTTTTTTTTAGACTTTAGAAACACAGAAGCTGATCAAATATCGGGTTAAATGTCAGTGGGGTGGCCGATGTCCGATATTCAGTTTTAAGGCCGATACAGGCCGATACCGATAGGGGGCCGACTATATCATGCATCCCTATAAATTTTCTTTAGCCTCTAGCTTCTCCAATTTGATAATTCCCAGAAAACAACAAATAAAAATTCAACTAACGTGAGGCTGAGACAGTATCTATAGAGATCTATATTTAAAGAAAGATATAGAAAAGATTATATTAACTCTCGATTAACAAAAAACAAACTTCCACTATAAAATCAGTTTCGCCGGTTAGACCCACTTAAGCCCAATAATAATCTCAAAAACTGCCTTATATTTGCTATAAAAATCCTAAAGGTAATCTAAGAAAAATCATCATGAATATTTTGGCAATACAAGAAACACACAGAAACACACATCCCAACTGGACGGATAGAAAAGGGGGAAAGAGGAGATAAATATTCCAAAAACGTCTAAGTTCCTTTTCATCTGTGTCTGTAATAAACACTAAAAAAATAAATATTAATTCTGGATATAATATGGGGATTTCTTTGGTAGAAATTAAATAGTTTGAAGCCAACTCTTATGAAGTCCAAAAAATAAGATCTTCAAAGTTAAACAAAATATGCTGTTGTTGCCTTTTTTCCTCCACATATAGTTCATTAAGAGGATGAGGAGAGCAGTCAGCTTCATCTCTGAGGTTTAAACACAGCATTACCGTCTCACTGTGATCAGACTGGTAACCATGAGCTGAAGTCTTCCTGTTACTGGTCACTGCCCAATCCTCACAGGGACACAGAAGGAAACATCTGCTTTCTATTTCTACAAGTTAAAGCTACAGTGTGTAATTTTCAGCGACATCTAACGTCCAGACTGCAGACCGCAGCAACATGAACATCATCAGATTTAGAAGGATTAGACTTGGGATTTTTGTTGAAACATGAGCAGGAAGAGGCTCTATGCTCATTCATTTTTACCCATCCCAGCAGACTAGTGCTGCGCTCATTTCCTGATATAAAGTTATTCTAAATCATCATGTCATTCCCGTAATATAATATTATATAATAATGGACATGTTTACCTTATTTAGTGGCTGGAATGATTGTTTAATATTTAGTAAATCACCAGCCTCCCAGACCCTCTGCTTTAGACCTGCTGTTAGCCCTGGCAACCCCATGTCATTTCCTGTCAAGGTCTCGCTGTCTTTCGGCATTTCACAATAAAAGCA
This sequence comes from Cyprinodon variegatus, assembly GCF_000732505.1. Classification (NCBI taxonomy): domain Eukaryota; kingdom Metazoa; phylum Chordata; class Actinopteri; order Cyprinodontiformes; family Cyprinodontidae; genus Cyprinodon; species Cyprinodon variegatus. The sequence goes on along the minus strand of NW_015153054.1, from coordinate 13,716 downwards.
CAGCTGAAACTTAACATCGTGGCCTACTGTTATTTGTTCTCTAAGAACAACTTTGAATCGCCGTGATGAGACCATCATTTTTTGGAAAAGCCTCAAAAGCTCTGAAAGAGAAAAAAACAAACAAAAAAACAGTCCACTTTGGTTCAGAGGATTTTCTTATTAATCTACACCCTTAGACTGCACAGATGCTGGGCAGAGGGCAGTGACAGACCAGGGTCTGAGCTGGAGGTGAGTGAAGACGATCAACAGTCCTTCTAGTACTAAATTAAAGTGGTTTTCTTTTAAAGCCACCTAGATATCTCTTGAGGGCATTCCCTATTTCTATCTTTGTAAAGTCAGTCACATCTTTGTGATTTGGACCAGCAATGCCTGACGTACAAAAAATCTGGCGAAAACGCTGGCATATGTTAGATAAGTTATGGGTCTGCGTTTTGTCTAAAGTATGAGCACGCTGAAGCATGTCGACATATGGAAAGTAAATATGCCAGCGTATGCTCATAAGATACAGGTATGTTATATGGTTATTGACATACGTTAAGTGTCAGTTCCTCATCCAGGGTTCCTACAGCATAAGGCAAGTTAAATTCAAGACTTTTTAATGCCACTTGACAAAATTCACAAGA
>NW_015153054.1:10752-12345 GCF_000732505.1 Cyprinodon variegatus | reverse complement strand
CAATTTTGGTTCCATTTACACTTGCTCATATTTTCCAGACAAAAAGTAAATGGCGCAGACGTCCCGGCCGCCACAACGCTTTATTGGTTCCGCTATCGGGACGGAACCAATAATGGCGAGCCGTTATTTTTCTTTTTTTTTTATAAAAAGAAAAAAAAATTGTCAATTTTAACGTGTTATTTAGATTACAAAAATAAATCGTAATAAAAATAATCCTATTTATGATGTTTTAAAAATTAAGACCTACGAAAGACTAATTTAAGACATTTTAATACCAATTAAGGCCTTAGTTTTATTTTGAACAATTCAATGCCTTTTAAGACTTTTTAAGGACCCGCGGGAACCCTGTCATCAGTTGTGGCGTCTAGCTTATCCTAAACCTATGAGTAACTTGTGCATAACTTCCATCTGTAACTTAACCAGAACTTTTCTCTAACGCATATCAACATATCTGACATGTTCCACATGAGTGGAATGCGTTTCTAACTTGCAGCTACTATTTAATGGCGTATTGGCAGCGTTTTAGTATAAAAGGGGGTTCATAGGAGGAAACCTTCAGTACTCATCCATAGTTCTGACGTTCCGCAAGAGATGGAGGATCTGGCAAGACTAAGATGGGAATACATACTAGCTGTCCTCAGACATCAGCATGATCTCATCAATTTTACTCAGTTCCAGTTGTAATGTGAGTGAAGAACAATGACCACACCATGCAGATCAAAGATACTGTTATAGAGAAGTTTAAAGCTGGATTTGGATACAAAAAGATTTCCTAAGGTCTAAACATCCCAAAGAGCACTGAGCAGGTGTTAATATTGAAATGGAAGGAGAATCAGACCACTGCCAATCTATGAAGTACCAGCCGTCCCTCTGTATCTTATTCACCCAACTCGTTATATCCACCTCTGAGCAGAGTACAGTTGGCAAAAAGCTGAAAATAATTAATGTCCTTTAAAAATAATATACAGCAGACAGATCTATTGGAATGGTTGCTCATCATTTTATATAAACAGACCCTGAAAGATAAATCGGATGGAAACAAATATTTTAAGACCTTTAATTAAAGCATGAAGATGGCCTGTTTGTAGGACAAAGTGTTCAAAACCTGACATCAATACCCCCCAAAACATAAAAGCCTCAGAAAGACTGCCAAGAATGCCCACACAGATGTCTGTAGAAATTTAATAACTATTTTGGGATCTTTATAAAAATACTCTGACATTTCATATTAGAAATATCTGTTTTAACAACAAAAGCACATAAACTAGATAAAAACTGGAACATCAGTCATTGGAAAATGCTGTAATCAGACACTGTCCTGTTGATTAAAATATTAAACAGTGTTTATTTCATTGGGATCAGTTTCATCTGAACCATCATGGTGTCTAACCAGCAACTAACCTGTTTATTAGAATAAAGCAGACAGATGTTCACTGATGGAAGGAAGCAGAGCTGTTGACCTGCTGAGGATGTAGATTATAGATCCAGATCACACAGAGCTGATTAACCTCTAATTCACAGCTATTCTTGGTGTGTTTCTAATAATTATATGCAACACCATGTTAGAATAATAGATGGGTGATTTTTTATTGG
>NW_015153054.1:8288-10046 GCF_000732505.1 Cyprinodon variegatus | reverse complement strand
AAAAAGGGTAAAAGTCAACATACTGTCTGAGTTACTAATGTGGATTTTATTTGTTTATTTTGTAGCTCTTACGGTGTGTTCACAAGCAAGGCAAATAAATAAAAAGGAATTGTGAACCATCAGTTTGAGAGACCATCTTTTCAACCGGACGCTACAATTATATACGACACCATGTTAGAACCATAGATGGGTAATTTTTTATTGGTCTGAAGTACAGAAACTCATTGTTCACTTTTTCCCTAAACTAAAAAGTCCCTACTTCTATGTGTAGCTGGAGGGAAATGAGGCAGATTCAGTTGGATCCATTCTTCCTGCTTCCTGTATAAAAATTCATACATTATTTCAAGTAATGGCAATGTTAGATGTTAATGTATGTAGTTAAATATCCCTAACATTTATAAACCACATCAGTCTGAGGATCGAATCATTTTAATGTAAAATCAAACAATGTTTATCCAGGAGTTAAAGCTTCTTGGGATGAGAGGAGAATATATAAAATATTTCCAGCAATGACTCAGCAGATGTTAATGATTCAATGTTTTTCTCTGTTGTTTCTGTTTCTGAATGTTCAGCTGATGAAGTTAAAACATCAACAGATTTAGAGTCTGTGGGAATAAATGCTGATAAAACTGATCAGATCTCAGCTCTGTTGGATCAGTAGACTGTGGATTATTGGTCTATCTAAAGCAAGAAGCTGCAAATCTGAGATGTTTGTGCCTCACATCAGAACTAGGAAGCTGCTGGAGGTTCTGATCCAGAAACAATCAGACTCACCTGGGTCAAATGTCAGGTTAATGACGCTGAGGAGGTCAGTGTCCAGAGGGTCTCTCTTCTTGCAGCTGTTTCCTCCCTGAACGACTCGACACTCATATGTTCCTGAATCATCAGGCGTTGCCTCCTTCAGGATCAAAGAAGCGATTCCATTCTCCACATCCTGCAGATCCACCCGGTTCTTAAAGGATGGAGACTGAGAGTCGTCATTAACGCTATTATCACTGAACAAAATAACATATTGATCTGACTCCAGATCAGCTCTTCTCCACTCTATAACATCAAGCGGTTCCCTCAGAGGAGCTCTGCATGGCAGAGTGACGGTTTCTCCATATTTAACTCTGATGGTTCTCTGATCTGCAGGAGAGAAAAACAACACAGATCATTTCAGAGAATCCTTTAGAAGGACGCAAACCAACATGAATATTGCCTTTTTGTGGGTTTTGAAGACTCCATTTATCCACCAAGTTAAGTTCCTTTATAAAGCAATGTAAAGCTTTCATGGCAATGAAGAAATTCTCCAAGATAAATCATTATAAAAATCAGTATTAGAACAATCAGTACAATATTCATCATTAGGTCCATAAACAATAATCAGATTAATCCGAGTTGATAGAATATTTTTCTGTACAATAAAAAAAAAAAAAATCAACAACATTTGGACTTTGTTATTTTATCAATGTGCAAATGAATGGATTTATGAATCAAATTATAACTCGTATGGAGTTAGAAGAATGAGCTAAAAATAATAAATGACCTGGCCGTCTGTGTTTAATTTTTATTGTCTCATGGTATAGAACGTGTTTCCTGGAAACACGTTCTACACCATGATGTTGGTTCTCGTCCGTTTTGTTCTACTTAGTACTTTGTTTAATTTCAGTAAGTTTATGTCAATTATCTTCAATTTCAAAGACCCACATTCAACCAACCATCTGTCTTTTGTTGTGGTATAATTATTAAAATAAATAAAGGTTAAATACATTAGTT
>NW_015153054.1:3382-5913 GCF_000732505.1 Cyprinodon variegatus | reverse complement strand
GTACAAACAGGGTAAACAGGGTTTGTGATCCAAACACCTCAAACTCATCCATCCACAACACTTTTTTCCAGTCTTCCTCTGTCCAATGTCTGTGTTCTTTTGCCCATCTTAATCTTTTTCTTTTATTGGCCAGTCTCAGATATGGCTTTTTCTTTGCCACTCTGCCCTGAAGCCCTGAATCCAGCAGCCGCCTCTTCACTGTAGATGTTTACACTGGTGTTTTGTGGGTACTATTTAAGGAAGATGTCAGTTGGGGACCTGTGAGGCGTCTGTTTCTCAAACTAGAGACTCTAATGTACTTATCTTCTTGCTCAGTTGTGCAATGCGGCCTCTCACTTCTTTTTCTACTCTGGTTAGAGCTGGTTTGTGCTGTCCTCTGAAGGGAGTAGTACACACCGTTGTAGGAAATCTTCAATTTCTTAACAATTTCTCGCATGGAATAGCCTTCATTTCTAAGAACAAGAATAGACTATCGCGTTTCAGATGAAAGTTCTCTTTTTCTGGCCATTTTGAGTGTTTAATTGACCCCGCAAATGTGATGCTCCAGAAACTCAATCTGCCCAAAGGAAGGTCAGTTTTGTAGCTTCTGTAACGAGCTAAACTGTTTTCAGATGTGTGAACATGATTGCACAAGGATTTTCTAATCATCAATTAGCCTTCTGTGCCAATGAGCAAACACATTGTACCATTAGAACACTGGAGTGATAGTTGCTGGAAATGGGGCTCTATATACCTATGTAGATATTGCACCAAAAAACAGACATTTGCAGCCAGAATAGTCATTTACCACATTAGCAATGTATAGAGTGTATTTCTTTAAAGTTAAGACTAGTTTAAAGTTATCGTCATTAAAAAGTACAGTGCTTTTCCCTCAAAAATAAGGGCATTTCAATGTGACCCAAAACTTTTGAACGGTAGTGTATATAGATAATTTATTATTAATAGGATAATTTTATTGTGAAATTTTCACATTTTCTGAAATAAAAAGTCAAAAATTCACCAAATTTTGTGTTGCTCTTCTCAATCAACAACTGGAAGCACAAAGTATTTTATAAAACATAATTTCTGCTGTCTAGCGGTCACCCTGACCTTTACTATTAATTATTCAAACGGTTTTAAATGTTTATAAAATGCAGCAGGTTAATAATGTCGGTGGTCGTGACTTCAGAGTCTGGTCTGAGGGCGCCATGGAGACACTCCAAGAATGTTTTGAATGCTCTAACTGGAACATCTTCAAAGCTGCAGCAACATATGACAACCTGTTAAATATTGATGAGTATGCCATGACTATGTCAGCTTACATCAACAAATGCATTGAGGACTTCAGCATCACAAAGAACATCACCACCCGGGAAAACCAACCACCCTGAATACACTGAACAACTTCTTTGGAAGGTTTCAGGCACTAACAGCCTCCAGCAGTGAAAGCTGTTCATGACGATGCTTCGCGATTCTAATTTTTGTGATCTACTGCCATCGATTCTTGATGCCAAGTATTGATTCTTGATTAAAAAAAACGAATAAATAAAATACATGAATGGTTGGCGCATATCAGCCAAAAATAACGTCCAGTCCGATAGATGTCGCTGCGGATGTGTTGACGCCCGCTGCCTCGTGTCACAAGCATTTCCAGCTGCGGAGTGCTGCGACGAGTCATTCGTAAACAAAACATGGAGGAAACTTCGCCCGGCTCCATCACATTTCAAGTCAGATGCTTGGATGCATTTTGGCTTTAAAAACAAAGAAGGCAGAAACGAAATTGATATGACGCACGTAATTTGCAAAAGGGGAAATGTCATACATTTGAATGTTTTCATTTCATTGGTTTAAAGGACCACTGAGGCCATGTAAACGACACTGATTATCCTTATTTTGTTATTTTAAGTTTTATAAATGCTAAGCACTTTTTGTCAGTGTGTCCACTCCAGTAATAGTGATATTTGATTCCAGTAAATTTGATTTCATGGGTAAATCTTCCAAAAGTCATTTTAATAAATACAGCTATATATGAATTCCATTGTTTTCAGTTATTTATCAATTGAAGACACTATCCAGATCACACTCAGCCAGTCAGCCACTGTTAAGGGCTGTATATTTTTCTAACAGTGTTCAGTGAAAATATTGCAATGCTTCGCCATATTTCAAGTATCGTGATGCATCGTGATAGAATCGCATCGTGGCATGTGAATCATGATTCAAATCGAAACGTGACTTCTTTGGCAATACCCACCCCTACACCAGGGGGAGGAGGTACTAAACCTGGACGTACCTGAAGTGAGGAAATCTCTGAGGAGAGTCAACCCAAGGAAGGCCCCAGGGCCTGATAACATAGCTGGGCGGGTGTAGGGTTGTCAAAAGTATCGATACTCTAAAAAGTATAGATACTGAAATGTTGTATCCGGATACAATACTCGTTTTTAAAAGTATCGATACAGTGCCACCTCCAGTGGCACCTAAGCAGTCATTCATCTAAAGTGCAGAATAGAGGAAAATGCACTTTCAGAACACTGTGTGATTGAATAATTCTGTGC
>NW_015153054.1:0-1128 GCF_000732505.1 Cyprinodon variegatus | reverse complement strand
TAATGTTTAAAACATTTTTATTTAAAATAAATGGGAAAAATGTGGCCAAAAATAGAGGCTGTTCTTTTGTCAAATAAAGGATATTGATTATTACACATTCCGTGGTCTGGTTTTAATTTCTTGTGAACATTTACAAATTGCAATCTAAACTGCAGATTATTAAAGGATTATTATAATAGACTTAAGAATACGATACCTGGGTCACTGTGCAATATTGCCGTATAGGGACACCGCTTGAAAACTAAATTGTACCCATCTATGTATATCAGATATGGAGGCTTGTTTAATTCAAAATTAAATAAATACTGCTATTCGTAAATTGTCAATAAATATTCCATTAAATAAATAAATACCTCTATTAAATAATTCTTATTTTTATATATCAAGATTTTTTATTTACCCAAAGATGTATTAAATTATGCGATTTATTATTTTACTTTTTTTTTTTTTTTTAGATGGAGTATTATTTTTGAGACACTTATTTTGACAACCCTCTTTACATATTGGTGATTTATTTCTTTTATTTTATGTTCCTATATTTAAATAAAGCGGTAGAGTTTTGTTTGTGACCTGTACCATAATTGGTTCATACCCAACACTAACTCCAACCTAAAAATAGATTCACATCTTAGTCCTAAATGTGACTCTGACCCAGAAACAGCTATTTTCCTAGAAGGGTCCAGGTATTGGGCCCCACAAGGAGTAGCGGTCCCCACAACGTGCCATTTTCCCTGAAAATGGGCCCCATAATATATTAAAAACAAGAACACACACATATATATACAGTTATTTGTCCATTACCACAGGGTGTTTGAGTCAAGCTCATAGAACAAAGCCCTGTGTTGGTGAATGAATTGTTTCAAAAAAGTGGCGGCCTAGTGGTTAGAGCATAGAGCTTTGAGTCCAGAGGTTCTGAGTCTGAGCCCCACTCCCACAGACTGCCACTCTGGATTCCTGAGCAATCCTTAACCCCACACTGCTCCCCAGCCGCCGCACAATTGTGAAATGTGAATATGTGTGTGAAAGGTGTACTACTACTGCACAAAATTGCCCATACTGGGACAAATAAAAGCTACTGAACTGAACAATGGCAGTCCACTGCTCCCTAAGGGATGGGTTACATGTAGG
>NW_015153053.1:18930-20245 GCF_000732505.1 Cyprinodon variegatus | reverse complement strand
AACTCACATTTTTCCCTCCTGTTGATCGTACTTCTGCCTTTATATCATACCTCCTATCTGTCTTCTTGTGTTTTCTTATATCTTACATAATAGATTGATTGTAGTTCATTCATTACCTTACATTCTTGTTGTGGAATACTTGTATATTCAATGCCCACCCTAGTATGATTGCCAAATATTGCCAAATAATATTCAGACTTTCATATATTGTTCTGTAAATAGACATCCAACTGGCTGCATATTAGGTCAAATTAAAGGGCGAATTGAGCTCAAATAATCGTCAACATCAAACTCTTCTAGTTATATGAATTAAATACATCACAACTTTAATTCAACATATAAAAGTAACAAAAATCTTTCAAACAGTAGTTCAGTAGGGATTTTATATTTGTAAACCAAACTTTTTTTTAAGAATTTGGAATGAGATTTAAGTAACTTTTAACTACTTTAGAGCAGTTTGAATGTGTACAAACCAGCTCACAATGAAACGCAGCAATAGTAATTACTGTTCAGAATATCATGTATTTCCCAGGTGTGAGCTATATGGGAAGATGGCATCTGAGGACCTAAGCCAACATTCCTCTGCAGAGAAGATGGAGCCTCAGATAACTGGGGATAGAACTGCAGGTAAAAATGAAATATTCACAAATATAGTTAACATGTGATTAAGTCTAAATGATTCTGACTGTTTTACTTACAAATAACTTATTTTTTAGATAGAACAAAACAGAGGAAATATCTTCTATGTATATTCCTTACAGATGTTAGATCGGTGAGCAACTCTTGCTTCTACTTCAATCCTGATGCCTGCTCTCCAGGTACTGCACACTTTTGACCCAATTGATCCTTTTGCTTTCAGTAAAAAAAAGTTATTAAACCAGAAAAAGATCTGAAACGATAAAAAAAAACAAAATGAGCCAGTTAATCCTTGTGTCTTTGCATTTTTTCAGGAGTACGTTTCCCCTCGGAGTGTCTCCCAGAGCTACAGAGGCAGAGACAGCTTTTGTGGGATGCAGCTGCTTTTCTGCTCTCAAATCAGATCCCTGCAGTGGTAAGTCAGGTCTGGGAGTAATAACGTTCGCTTCTAATGAAATCTCTGTGTGAACCAGAAAAAACTAAAAGGTATTTTAGATAAAGCACCACAGATAACATGGCAAAGAGTGAAGACAAAAATAAACCGAGAGGGGTTTATAATTAATTTTCACCTCAAAAACAAAAGGAATTACTAAACTGCTATCAGGTAAAGCTTTGGTGCCTATGAAGTGAAAACACATACAATATATTTTTGTAGATCAAACAATAATCCTGATGGTAC
>NW_015153053.1:13963-17438 GCF_000732505.1 Cyprinodon variegatus | reverse complement strand
TTAAAACCCATTACATCTAGTGGCTTCCTCAGTTTTTCATAATTACATTGTTTAATCTAACAAAACTAGTTTTAACCAACTAGATTGGTTGTTTTTCCAGCCAATCTGTTCTTAGAATATAACAAAAACTATTCAAATCTCCTACAAGCTCCCACATCTTGATTGAACACAGAGGCTGTTTAAATGCCGGCTGAAGTTCCAGGCGAGCTAAACCACTTCCCGAAGCGGTCACATGGTATGGCTCCCTCCAGTACTTGACACGCCTCGAAGTCTCGGCTCATCTCATAGCATCACTACTTTCTGTTGCTTTTTTTCCTGCTGCTACTGTTCTTTGTTTCCACTTTCATGCATTCCTTCTTCTCCAGTTTGCTTCTGTTACCTTCTTTCTGTTGGTGCTCTTCCAGCTCCAGCTCTTCCTTCAGCCTCTCCTCTGTTCATCTTCTTCCCTCCTTTGTTTGGCATCCTACTGTTTTTTTTGTTTTTTTTTTTTTTGGTGCTCATGATCTCAGGTTTGCCACTCCCTTTTAGCCAGCCACAGCTGAATCCTGATAGTTGGTTTAGTCTGCAGGTGTAGGTCCAACTGGTAGACCAAATGCATAAAATAATAATTCAAAGGACAATAAAAGCATGCTTAAAATAAAAGTAGGATTTATTTTCCATCCTTTGATGTGTGTTTTTTATATGTTAGCTGAGGGACTGTCTCAACCATTCAGCCGTCCCAATGGATGGAGTGACTCTGACCTCAGCGATCCATCGGCGAGGTGTGAATGTGCGATATCTGGGCGCCATACTGATGGAGCTGGACAAGGTGGAGGAGAAGGAGAGACTCAACCATGTAAAGGTAACTAATGGAACAATAAAGCTGTCTAAAGGTCATAACACAACATCTTAAAGCTTAAAGGTTGTTTCTATTTTTATGTGATTTATGTGATTGGTGGATTTTGGATTTACTGACCACCTCTAAACAATGCAATGAAAAAGCTGTTTTTTCTGTTCTGTGTTTCCAAACAGAGATGTAGCCAATCAAGTTCAGGTTAAACGCTTTCCTTTAGGTTTAACTGAGAAACTATGGTCAAAATCACCGTTTGCTTGTTTTCATGTAAAAGAAAACAAAGTGAAAATGTAACTAAGTGCTTGAATACTTTAATCTAATATTTAGGTTTTTATTAAAGCAAAAATATATTCCTAAAGATATCACAAAGAGTCATTTTGTGCGTTTCTTAAAAATGTTCAGTGATTGCTGTGTCCAACTGCACTTGTTTTATTTGCAGTTTAAAAATGGTAAATGCAAGGAAAAAAAAATTATTTTAAGGCTAGAAGAACAAGACAACATTTAGGTTTAAATTTAAGGATTACATTTACTGAAATGAAAAGGCCACAGTTGATTGGATGTACAAATAACCAGTCATATCTTCCAACAGAGAATTTCCATCAGTGAAGTCATCATCAGAAGTGCAAAACACATCTTCAGGACCTACCTCAAGGTACGCAGTGAAACGATTCCAAAACAAAAGTAGAAATCTTTAGTCTATGGTTTATTCATTTATGTTATTCTGTCAGGGTGTGGAGCCTGCAGCTTTTTCTGTAGCTGTCAGTCACTTCTTAAACTGCCTCCTGAGTTCGTCCTCTTCTGCACCTGAGTCCTGCACAGAAGAGCTCCCATCCCGTCGCAGGAGTCGCCGGCGGAGAAGCCAGAGCAACAGAGCCAACTTTTCAGCAAAGACCATGTGGGCAAGACTGACCTCTGATGAGTTATGGAGCAGAATCAAGAATGAGGCGCAAGATTATTACCACTACACTTTTAAAAGGTGCATGTGAGTCTGTGCATGTGTGTCAGAGTGCATTTTTGGCAGGACTTTACACTCTCTCAATCTTCTCAATCAGTGAAAGTTTAGACGAAGTAATAGAAAAACACAACCTTCAGAGAATCTCACTTTTGAGAGAGATGGCCATCAAGACTGGCATTCAGGTAAGAATATTTTTCTTTTACCTTCTCCATATTGATTGTTTTCATTTTCAGGTATTTTAGACTGAATAACATTTTTTTCCATTCTAAGAACAATATAGAAATACATTCCATCATTACAGGGATCTCTGTATATGGTTCAAGACTGCCTGGTAGTTTCTCCATTATTAGTATAAGTGAAAACTTATTTGGGCTGAACTATTCATGAAAAAAATCTAAATGGAATTGTTCTCGTTGATATTGCAAGTTTAACTTCAGTTTCTGATTTTTTCAAATTAACTTTGAGTGGAATATTGTGCAGTTATATTTTAGAAACATGACAGAAATTCCCTTATCAAAACATTAAAAGTTAATACTTTTGATAAAATAGGAAAACTAAAGGTAAGATTGAGCCCACTTGTAAATACATTTAATAAATGGAACACTGCAAAAAATGTAAATCTCACTAAGTCATTTTTTTTTCTTAAAATAAGTGCATTTTTTATTCAATTAGGGAGGTAAGTGAGTGATTTTGCCAGTTGAACTAGACAATTTACATTTAAAATAAGAAAAAACAACTGCATCTTACTTTAAGATTAAAAATACGAATTCCATTGGCAAATCATCTTATTTACCTGCTCTAATTAAGCCTAAATACACTTAATTTAAGACATTTTTACTCATTTTTAAATCATTTTTGCAGTGAATGCATTGTATTCATTAGAATTTCCTCTGTCCCTGTTAAACCCCTCTTGAGTCCTTTTTTATTCAGATAATATGAATGTTGTCCTACACACTTGAATTTCCCTCTGGATGAATAAAGTTGCCTGTATCAATCTATCGATCGTTTTACTTTTATTACCACAACTGCAATAACTGTAAAAATCCAGCATAAAGAGACTTTTCAGGGCCATTTACTATATTCCTTATCCATAAGCACAGAATACCTAAAAAAATTCCTTTAATAATTCCTATATATAAAGATAATGATCAGTAAAACATACAAACCAGGGAATTTATCATGTAATCATATGTGTTGACTGTATTGAAATGTAATTAAGTTGTGCTTATTAAATGTATATTTATCTCTCTGTCATGAGATGAAGAAAACGCTCACATATCATAAAGGATCAGATGGTTTTTCCACTGATCGTTGTATCAGGTCCGCAAGAAAAGCAGCAGGAATCACTTTCTTCTGGACCTATGATTTAACTGTGTGACCTTAGCTAATGTCTTGAATAACAAGTACAGAGTTTTTATGTGCTTCTCCTGTTCATCCAGTTCATGTAGCCAGTTCAGCTTTTTATTTCTCTTTTCTCACTAAGATCCATGTAAATACAAATCTCATATTCACAGCACAAAGCGCAACTTTATAGGTTGAAAGAAGAATGTTTGGAACCTCCTGGAGGTTTTATTCCCCTGAAATTATCTGCTGTGATGTTACAGGGCCAACAATAAACAGTTTGAATCCAGCGATTCATCAGAAATCTGTCTAGAAATCCGATGACACAGGTAGAGTTCTGATTGCCA
>NW_015153053.1:10801-12137 GCF_000732505.1 Cyprinodon variegatus | reverse complement strand
GTGTTAATTTATTAAAGACACTGCAAGCACTCGCCCCTGCCTTTCAGCCTCTGCATTTGGGTCCAAAACCACAACCAAACCCTGACAGGACTGCATAAAACCACTCTGCTCATCTTAGGTCTCTGGTTTGTTTTCTTTATGATGCAAAGATGCATATCAACGCACACATCTTTGAAGAAAGCCAGTGGTTACATGAGGACACGAAAACATCAATGTTAGTAATAAATGTAATATAACAGCTTGAAAAAGCAAGGCTATGAAAAAAAGAAAACCAAGAAAAAATCCTTGAGGAACCCCTAAGGTGATCTTTGTTTTCTAGGATTTAAAAATACCAAATTGCTAAATAATTGGGAAACAAGTTGGATTGCCTGAAATACAGTGTTTTTTTGTTTTGTTTTTTAGCATATCAGAGGTATATTATGTAGGTACTCTAAGTCTTCACAAAGTTGCAATGCATATGAATTATTTCTGTAGTTTATACACAGAAGGAAGGCGAGCACATTCAGTGATTTTTGATGCTTGAAATTAAAACATGGTCTCAACTTCACCAAACAGTTGATCTTTTTTATTCTTCTTTCTACAGATGCAGCTTAGAGATTATGTGTTTGAGTGTCGACACAAACCAGCATTTAGTGAGGAGGATATTGTGAACATGTTTCCTGTGATCAAACACCTCAAATCTTCTTCAGCTCATGCTACAGAACTTTTACAGCGAGCACAGCTGGCAGTACAGCAGGGTAAGGGGCATGGTACCAATGCCATTGCAATGTTTGCTGTGTTTACATTGCACCTCGTTTGCTAAGGTAATCCTACAGACTGCTTAAATGAGCAGCTCTAATGTTGCAATTAGCTTGACATTCTGTAATTTACAGGCTTGAAGGAAAACATCATCAGGACTAGAAGAGGGTAAAACAAAGGCACAAGATGAAATTTTGCAGTTGTCATCTTGATTTTAATTGGAAAAAGTTTAACAAACACCTTTAACTTGCAGCAGAATAATACTTGCCTAACAACAGATTTTATTTTCTTTCTTTTTGCTGCATATAAATGTTTCAGACCATCAAACAAATTTTAATTCTTGTAAAAGAAAATCTGAGTGAGTGCCCAAGGAAGTTTTGATGATTTGATTTAATAAGGTACAAAAAAGATTTCCAAACCAACTTGATGTGAAAATCTAACTTCCCCACATTTTTGAATTATGATTAAACTGTAATCATAAATATTTCTAAACAGCTGTATCCAACCTAATTAGCCATGTCCAGGCCAGATTACTCCCAGATGGGTACAATCAAGGTTTCACTTCAATACAACAGACCCAATCTAAAGAAATTCAGAA
>NW_015153053.1:5695-9407 GCF_000732505.1 Cyprinodon variegatus | reverse complement strand
AAAAATGTCTGCGTCAAGCTCACTGCAACACACTGCTGTAAGAGTATAACCAGGAAGCGAGGTAGGAGGGCCAAATAGGTCTAGCGCCACTGCAGCACGGGAGGGAGAATTATGTCCAGGAGCAAATGGATAAAAATAGACCGGAGGAAAAAAAAAAAACATTAATCAATACTCTTGCGGACGTATGGATGCATCGGATCGTCGGCTGTTGGTTCGATGCATTGATACAAAACTATTATTTACAGTCCTATTCAGGACCCCAAAAATTTATAAAACCATCAATTTGTCACCTTATTAGAAAGCCTGGAAGTAGATGTCCAATAAACTGCTTCGTTTTAAACTTAAGGACACTTTGGCGGTGCAACTAGAAGTTAATTAAAGTAAATTAGGAAGTTTACCCTTGTGTGGCTAAAAAAAAAGACTAAATGGTTGTGGAGTGGTCAAAGTTTGGGTCTAATTGTGGGTGAGAAAAATGATTAGGACATTAAACAGGCCATTTATGATAGAAAAGTTGCTGTGGACCAAACAATTGTGATAAAAAATTTGGGTTGAGGACTTCAGATGGATCATGTCAAAGACATTTATTGCTATTTCAAACTCGATACAATCTTTTCTTTTTTTACACAGGACCATAGTTTGTTTTTGTTTTTTTTGTTTGTTTTTTATATATATTGTATTTTAATAAAGTAAATCCTTATTAAAAGCTGCATTTGGTAACTCGGGTCATCTTAAACTGATGATCAGTAATATTTTCCAAAAAAAAGTAAAAAACAAGCAATTTGCAAGCAGGGCAGACATATTCTAATCATTAATGATGATTATATCGTTTCCAGCCTCTCCTGCCTTACTTTTAACATTATTTTGAGGAAATACATAATATATAACTTTGACCTGATTCTTAGTGATGCAGAGCAAAATCTGCTATTCTTTCTCTAATAAATGCTCCTTTAGTGGTAGGACTGAAATAACTGTCCAAGCAGCTTTTTAGGTGACATATTTGCATGGAATGTAAACGGAAAATGCTCTAATTTACTTTAAGTTATCTCTTTTAGACTATTTTTAACAGTTTAGGTTGATCTCAGAAGCTAGTTTTCCTATTTTAATGCCTTCTGCTTAATTCTCTTCTAAAAGTCTAGATTTGTGCATTCACCCAACCTAAGCTGGGGATCTCTCCAGCTCATCCAGAGTTTTAATATAACACTGCTGTGTTATATCACTTGTCTGATCTGTAGATGGACGCCCGTGATTTACGATTTATGTTTTTTATTACTTCCCAGGGCGTCTCAGAGCAGGTCTAGACTTGACCAGTGAGGCCCTGACTCTTTTCAGCAGTGTTTGTGGGGTCCTGCACGAGGACGTTTCCATTTGTCTGCGCCTCCTAGGACGGCTCAGTTACATCTTAGGAGAGAATGATGACGTAAATATCGAATTCAGTTCCTTTCTTCCACAACGCGTTGCCTTATTATATCCAGCAATTCATGTTTTGTGTTTTGCCGTGTGTCGTTTCAGGCTCTCAACCTTCAGGAAAAAGCTGCTTTGAGTTCTGAGAGAATACACGGGATAGACCATCCACAGACCATACAAGACTATGTGTGTTCCTTTCTTTTCTCACTAATCTACTGTTTATGGATCTATTGTTCAATAATAAAAAAAAAAATCTAATTTCACAATCATTCGATTGTGCCACATATTAAATCAGCATCTTTCCTTTGGTTTAGACTCACCTGGCCCTGTACTGCTTTGCCGGAGGACGCCTTCCAACATCCCTTCAGTTGCTCTATCGTTCTCGATACCTCACCCTGCTTGTAATTGGAGAAGATCATCCACAAAATGCGCTTCTGAATGTAAGGAAAATAAATCATCTGTTCAAGTGGGACCGGGAGCATATTGTTATTGATCCATTTAGTGGGGACTTTGTTTGCTTTTACCGATATTTGCACGTTTGATATTTTTATGACAAAATAAACACCCTAATGTTAAATATTCATATTCAAAATTAGATTTTAAACAACAACGAGTTTTTAAATTCACTAGANATTTTAAACAACAACGAGTTTTTAAATTCACTAGAAATATACCTTATTGTTCTGTTGTTTAACTCCATGTTTTCTGCCTATCAGTATAGGTGAGATAAAGACATGCTGGTAATATGTTACTGGTGTAGCTTTTGTTCATTCATCTCTTTTTGCCAACAACTTTGGATGAGAAATAAGCCCCATTTACACTACCCTTTTGAAACCGTGCCGAGATTGGTCCGAGCACGGTAACCAAGATAACTGTTGAGTATAAATGGTATGCAGAACTGAACCAAACACGGCTAACATAGTACAAGCTCATCAGTAGGCTTCGGTGCGGTTCAGTTGTGGCTCGGGCAGAACGCATCATCTCTGTTATGATTTTACTTAAAGTTCAGACCCACATGCTGAAGACCAAACAGGGGGACCAGGAGAAAAGGTTTAACAGGTTTTCATTGAAGAGATAATGCAGAGAGAAGTGTTGCTATGAACACTGCTCAACCGGAACAGAAAAGTGAGGTGAAGACATAGAGATTAGTTCAGGCTCAGTGGGAAATTTGATCTGGTTGCTGACTCACATTTCCAGAGAAGTTGTTGAATCTTTGACTCCAGTCTGTATGCTGTTGTTCCAGTGTTTGTCTGATTCGGTGGAGGGCGGAACAGGGTTTACCCAGAATACGGTTGTTTGTAGGTGAACGGAGAAGCTGACTGCCACTCAGATTTCCTGCGGTACTTGAACGGGTCGTAGTGGAGACAAATCCCTTTCTCAGTGTGAAGCTCAAACTATTTCTTAGGGAAAGTCGGTCCAAACCTCCTGTTTGTAACCCCAGCTCAGTTTGAAGCGCAGTTGATCCTTCCAGGGAGAGAAGGTCCGAAAAATCCAGTTTGCAGGATGACTTCCTGCCGAGAAGCAAAGACAAAAACTATTTTGAAACTCAGGTTGACAAGAACTCAGTTTGACTCAACAAAACTCAGCTTGGCTAGAGTACCCAAAACTGGCGTCGAGATAGTGGCAGTCAGCAGCTTAAGAACACTCCATTAACGAGCAAACCATCAGCAGGTGTGTAAGGAGGTGGACCAGAACCAGGCGCCTCCTGGTGGAGGAAGGGAGACAAACACAGAAACACAAACACACAGACAGGAGTCCTGACAATCTCCTTCGTTCAGCCTCCGTAATCATGAAATTTCAGACATTCATAAAAATACTAGCTTCCCTACTGTGCCACACGATTTCCAGTGATGATTCTGCATAGCAGTGTGATGGACATCAACGTCTGTTTAGACCAGGGGTGCTCAAGTCCAGTCCTCAAGAGCTACTATCCTGCAACTTTTTGATGCACCCCATTTTTAACACACCTGAATCAAATGAGTGGCTCATTACCACACCTCTGCTGGGCTAAATGAGGGGATTGAGCCTTTGGATTCAGGTGTGTTAGAGAAGAGATGCATCTAAAAGTCACAGGACGGTACTGTAGCTCTTGAGGGCTGGACTTGAGCACCCCTGGTTTAGACTATCATTTGTTGTGTCCACTTTCTAAAAGCTGACTCTGTCAAGGAAATTCACCAAAGGCTGCCGTTTTCGCCTGACTCTATGCAAACAATGAAATGTCACAATTATAACCAAACATCCTGAATGTTACAGGTAGTGTAAATGGGCCAAATGGAAATATATACTAACTTTATTCTTGGTTATCAAT
>NW_015153053.1:2048-3287 GCF_000732505.1 Cyprinodon variegatus | reverse complement strand
TTCCTACCCTCACCTATGGTCATGAAATCTGGATCATGACCGAAAGAACGAGATCCCGGATACAAGCGGCTGAATTGAGCTTTCTCCGCAGGGTGGCTGGGCCATCCCTTAGAGATAGGGTGAGGAGCTCGGTCATTCGGGAGAGACTCAGTGAAGAGCCGGTTCTCCTCCACATCAGGAGGAGTCAGTTGAGGTGGCTCGGACATCTTCTTCGGATGCCCCCTGGACGCCTCCCTCGGTAGGTGTTCCAGGCATGTCCCACCGGGAGGAGGCCCAGGGGACGACCCAGGACACGCTGGAGAAACTATGTCTCTCGGCTGGCCTGGGAGCGCCTAGGTGTCTGTGGAGAGGGAAGTCTGGGAGTTTCTGCTTAGTCTGCTGCCCCCGCGACCCGGACAGGCCATTTTCTTAGCCACTCAAACCATTGCCATTCAAACAAAGTAGATTTACATCTTATGTCAGGAAATGGTAGGTTATTTCCTTAACTTGATTCAATATACAGACAGATGAAATAAATGAATAGTTTAAAACAAGTGGATGTTTGACAAAGGCTGCTGAACAAAGACTAGTTTATCATAAGTCCACACAAAGAGAGATGGGCTGAAGTTATCAAGTCTCCATTATGGTAAAGTTCTTTTTCGTTTTTTTTTTGCACATTTTTACCAATGTGCAAAAACAATTGTGACAGTCTTTGAAATACTTGAAAATGTTAGATTTTCAGACCTCTGGTGCACTATTTCTGTAAAAACAAAACAAAAAAAATTGACGAATGACTAATATGGAGAGAGCCACACTCGATCCAAAAGTTGCTGATGGCTGGTGATGTCATGGCTGAAGGCCTCCAGGTTAACTGCTGCTTCCAAAGGTGAACTCTTGATCCAACAGAAAATGGACTGGAATACATCTGATGCCCGTTTTTATTCCCACTAAAATGTGTAAATAAGCTAAAAACAAGAGCAAAAGCTCTTATAAACAAAGTTCAGAGTAGCACACTAGAAAAAAGGAATACAATGTTACATCAAAAAGTAAAATCTTGAAAATGAAACGAAGAGTAAAGCTTACTTTTACAGTATATCAATAACCATGTAATGATATGGTAATAACTTAGCAAGTTACACTATATTATTAGGTAGCAAGGAAAACTTTATTTGGTAATTACCCCGAAATGAATGTATATAATTTAAAATTACCGTAAATTCTCTAATATTGGCCTGTATTCCAATAGCGGCCGGGTCTCTA
>NW_015153053.1:0-1143 GCF_000732505.1 Cyprinodon variegatus | reverse complement strand
GATTGCAATGTAAATTGTAGTTGACAATAAAGTTGACTGATTGATTTATTGATTGACTAAAAAACTAATAGAACTAATAAGCAATATTACCAAGTAAAACACATTTAATTAATTGGTAAGTATTTCAAATCGGTACTGAAAAAGAAAGCCACCCATGTTTCTCAGAAATTGTGCAATTATTACCAAGTAAACTATTTGGTTTGTGCTATTTTAGTTATTCTAGTTACCACATAAATGTTACGTAAGCTTAGATTTTTAAAGATTAACCAGAAAAGCAGGGGGAACACAGGAGGAGACATTTGCACATAGTGGTTAAACAGTTTCACAAGCTGCAGAACCCAGAGCTCACCTCAAGTAAATTTCTCCTTTTATGCTGCAGTGCAATGCTGCAGGTAGGATAGGTCAGGTGTCATTTAAACCATCTTTAACTTATTTTAACATTATTTATAACCACTGTTAGCATGCTAAAATGAATAAAATAATTGACTGTTGAAATGCAAATCTAAGTGGTCAGCAAGTGTTATCAGTGTCTCAAAGAAGGACGTCAGGAATGTGTGTGTGTGTGTGGGTGGGCACACTGTTGAGACGTTTCTACTTTTGACTAAATTTGATGACATTTCCCATAAACTTGTGTGGTTTTAAACAGTATCTTCTACCAATGGTAGAAAAGGTTATATATCAGAATTGGAACAACATTTGTTGCAGAAAAACCCACATAAGAAACACAATACAACAACATACATGGGAGGACATGTACCTGCAGCCATTGGAAGGCGCTGTGTTTCAGCTCAAAAGATACAGTAATTGGAAACATAGGGCATAGATGAAAACAAAAACATTAAATCTCCCACTTTGTTTTTGCAGGGCTTAATGTGCGATTGCAAAAAAAAAAAAAAAAGGGAATACGATGGGGTTGGTACGGAAAAAGGAAAATACATTTTACCAAATTCATTACAGTAAATTTAGGGATGCATTTTGCTTCTGCTTTGTATGTTGTTAATTCAAATTTATTGATGAGATGCAATAGTGCTAGGCAATGGTGTCACTCAGCTGTATGTTTAAATCTATATAATGTATCATTTTTATCACTTTACCCAATGATTTGGTGCAGTTTTATTAACCCTCAATAGTAAATGTAAGGGA
>NW_015153052.1:17223-20266 GCF_000732505.1 Cyprinodon variegatus | reverse complement strand
TCAAGGTACAAATCTGAAAACTGTCAAAAATCAAACTCCTCTGCGCAAACGCTAACTGAACTGTCTCTCACGCAGACTCCAGTGAACCAGTTCCCCAGGCCTGAACCAGAACCTGTTATCCTCATTGTGCTTGTGACAATAAACTCTGTTAAACCTTTTACTTCAGTTTCCGTCTCCGTGGTGTTCTGTATTATTGGGTCACACCAGTGAACCCATCATGACAATTTCTATGTTTTTTAAATGTCATTAAATGTCATATGTTTTAAATTTCATTGTTTTGCCGGTCTGAATATTTTATTCATAATATTGTCAATAGCTGTACTGTTAATTTAAGAAGTCACAGACCTTGTTATGTCATCAGTACATTTCCCTCAGTTTGCGCCAGACTAACTGAGAGAAGGTACGGTATTATTTTGCTCTGTATTTTTGAACATTTGTTTCAGTTTTTGCTTTGATGCAACTTTGGTTTATGTGTGTTAAAATATTATGTTTTAGATTATTAACATGCAACTAATGTGTCAAATGAATATGACTTTTACAGATGGACATTTTGCATATGACATGTCTACACATGATGGTGTTGTGAAAAA
Organism: Cyprinodon variegatus; assembly: GCF_000732505.1. Taxonomy (NCBI): domain Eukaryota; kingdom Metazoa; phylum Chordata; class Actinopteri; order Cyprinodontiformes; family Cyprinodontidae; genus Cyprinodon; species Cyprinodon variegatus. Next base: position 19,676 of record NW_015153052.1, on the reverse strand, counting down.
CCAGCTAGCAGGAAAGCCATATTATGTTCTGATACTTTAAGATGTTTATTGCCCTTCCCGGTAGGGATGGAAAATATTTTTTTAATCAGATATTATTCGGACTATTAAATATTATCTAGGAACACATGCCCTACTACTTGTGTGTTAGAACAATAAATGAAAGAGTGATTTGAGCACTAATCATGGTGAAATAGATAATTCTGCACATACATGGAATAAATTCACCACAACTTCTGTTCAAAATATAAGAGTTTATTAACAAAATAATTTAGCTCCAAGACAAACATATTGCAGTTAAAAACTTTTGACTAAAACTGGTGAAACTGACTTAAACTACTAGGCCACATTGTTAAAAAACCATAGTACAGTTTAAGATGGATTTTGTGTTTGAAAACCAAAGTTTATCAAAATGCAAATCCATGAGGTGAAAGAAAATATTATTCGGCCAAATAATGTTTTACTAAATGATTTGCTTAATCAGGAATCAATAAACTTTAGTTATGATTCTTTACCTTCTTTGAAATAGCTAGCAGAGAATAGACATCTGGATTCTACTAAATTACTAACTATGAGCATCATGAACACTAATGTTATATCAGTGTTTAAACCCTTAGTGCATAAAGCTTGTCCAAGCTTTAGCAACAGCTCAACACATATTACTACAGCATAGCATGCAGTCCATCCTGTTAGCTTTGTCTTTACTCATCAGTAAACACATGAAATTATCAAAATCATCAAAATACATATTGTTTAACTAGAGTCTGTCCCTATCTGTGCCAGGTCTTATACCTCTGTTCTTGTCCATGTTGGAAAGTTTGAGCTTTCATCCAGCAGCAGCTTAGGCAGGCAAATTCACAGCCAAAGGGGGTTTTCTTTGTCCCAACAGAAAAGAGAACTTTTAACTTAATAATCTGAGCTAGCATTGGAGAAATAAATATGGTAAAAAAATAATACAAAGGAAGAATAAACCAGAAAAAAATATTATAAGATGCACATAAATAAATACTTTAAAAAAAAATAAGTATCCTACTTAATAAATAAAGTTGAAAATTATATTGGACAATAAATAAATAAGGTAATTATTACAAAGGTGAATGAATAAAGAACCTAATTAAAAGAGATATATACATTCATGTCTAATTTAATTTCTACTTAAATGTATTTGTTTATTGTATTTTGGGGGGCAATTAATTGTATTCTTATTAATTATTGAGCATTTATTTCTTTCTGTATTTATTTTTAAATATGGTATAGCTGGTCCTCCATAACCTGTGTGTGGTGTACTTGAAATATAATGTTGTTGAAGGTAACTCAGACCAGTTGAAACAGTTTGGTGTGGGGAGGGGTTTGTTTGTTTGACCACTGGAAACCAGAACACCAGGGCCTAATGTTACACACCCTGTGGTTTGCTTCCACACATTATGTAGATATCCCATCCCAAGCCAATTCGAGAAGAATCCAGATTTAGGCTTGCTCACCATACAGCTGTCTGAAATCCGTTTGCATTCTGATAGGGGCACATGCAACACAAGTTCTCCTGTACAGCCCTCTGAGATGATATTGCCAGTGTCAATGTTGTCATGCAGTCCGATGCAAAGGAGCCTCACATATTCAGGGGTGATAGCTAAGATAAGTTTATGGAAAATGAATGAGAAAGTCGGATGACTCTTTACTTAAAGAAATAAGCTATTCCAGTTCAGAACCATTCACAGGAAGTCCTAGCTAGGCTTAGGGGCAGAACAGGGGATGTGGTAAGGATAAAGCTGCATAACAACCTATCTATTGACCATATTACAATCCCCCATGTGATTTTGACATTTGAAACACTTTACTGAGATGACATGTTCAAGCATGCCTTTGAGAGATTTTTACAATACTTAGCCCATGCGAAGTGAAGATCTGAAACAGACACTGAAGCCTGGACCCAATATTCAGCAGACAAAAGGAAAGTTTTAAACAAGTTTATTAAGAAAAAATAAAAGAGGACGACGGAAACTCCTAGGATCGGGTTCTCTGATTCTCTGCTGAAACAGGAAACTCAGATCAATGACAAGTAGGATGAGCAGAGAAGACTACACAAAGTCACTGACCTGGTTGAGAGTTCAGTCCGAAACTCAGAGAGGAGACACCCAGGTGGAGCGTTACCGCTTCGGAGCACAGAGTGGGGAGAGCTGTTGTAGCCGGTTGTCCACTCATGATGATATTTCAAAGAGCCTAGCAGTTTTGTCATCTGGAATCCCAACTGTGTCTAAATCAGCCGATTTGGCCTTGGGATTCCCCCGGAGGTGCTGGCCCAAATGGGTGGGGAGAGGGACGTCTGGGCCTCCCTACTCAAGCTGCTACCCCCGCGACGTGACCCTGGATAAGCGGGAGAAGATGGATGGATGGATGGGTGGGTGGATGGATGGATGGATGGATGGATGGATGGATGGATGGATGGATGGATGGATGGA
>NW_015153052.1:10832-12565 GCF_000732505.1 Cyprinodon variegatus | reverse complement strand
ACAACTCTCACATTTGTAAATAATAAAGCAACAATTTTGAACCCATAGGAAGCTCCTATAGACCTAAAACACCCAATGGACCAAGAACACATCACTGATGAGGCGTCACAAGGCATCCATTGGATGAAGAAGGAAGAGCTCTAGGAGGGGCTGCTTGCATTTTGAGCTCTTAGTGGGATCCCAACATCATTTTCAATCCCATTAGGAGGAGTCCTCCTCTTCTTCCAGACAATCACAGCAACAATGACAGCAACAATCAGAACAGCAGCAGCAACCACCAGCCCAGTGAGCGCTCCACCTGTAGAACAGAACCAGGTGTTAGTCTGATCCATCAGGTAGGAGATGACTGAAGAAAATCATTATCTTCAAAATCAAACTATATATGGAAAATGATTATTTTCCATATACATTTTCTTCATCGTGGACAAAATTATGCCGGATGAATGAGAAAATTGACTGACTCTCTATACTTTTACATTTAAAATATGTCTTTATATCAAACTATGTTGGTTTTATCTTATTCTGATGACAAACACAAAGACAGGACAGAAAGATTAAAGAAAGTGAGGTCTACAGAAGCAGGATCTGTAGACCTGATAGAGCAGGGGTCGGCAACTCATGGCTCTGGAGCCGCATGCAGCTCTTTAGCACCCCCTTGAGGCGCCCTGGAGCTTTATCAAAAATGTATGAAAATTTATTTGTATGTTTTTCTTTTAATATGGTGTGCAGGAGGTCAAACAAACATTTATTATGTTTCCCAATGCTGTAAACATTTGTATTATAAATTAATTTAAACAATAAATGTAAACATTTATTTCAACGAAAATTTGTGTCATAGCCATAGAGTGCACATAGTGTATATAGCCTGCAACACACGTTTCATCAAGGCACCAGGCTAACAAAGCGGCAGGTGGGTCTCGGACCATCGATCCCCAAGGGAAAAAAGGGAAGATACCTGATGAGAAAATAGGATTTAAAGAAGAAGCAAATCATTTGCTTTCATTACCAATGAAGAAGGATCGCCTGCATGTTTGCTTTGTAATGAGCGGAGGTGTCAAGTAATGAAGTACAAATACTTCATTACTGTACTTAAGTACGCTTCTTAGGTATCTATACTTTACTCCATTACTTATTTTTCCTCCTACTTCTGACTACTACTCATTACATTTTCACACAAGTATCTGTACTTTTTACTTCTTACATTTTTAAAACAAACGTTACTCGTTAGTCTTGCAGAGGTCATGGATGATTAGCGGACCACGGTCCGGTGTTATGCCAAAAAGTGCATCCCTGCCGAGATATGCATCCCCAGTACGGGTGTTATAAACAACTTTAAATCCAAAGATGTTGTCCGAGGTACGACTGATTTATTTGTTCTAGTCTCTTGTTTTTCACACACAACAATAAACAGTGATGCCGACGTGAGTTTGGAAACTGCAAAGCTTTGTCTTCAGTGGAAAATCAAACGCGCATCAACACAGCACAGTGATCACTGACCAGTGTGATGCATTCAGTAGTGACAGATAACTATGGTGCATTCAGGAGCCTGTTTAAAAGCTCCAAATGAGGCTTCAGATCATATTATGCTGTCATTGTTTTACAGGCAGAATTAGCATTTGCTGATTCTTGTCCTTTAACTACTGATGGATATACAGGAATACAGTCATACAGTGTCGACTCCTCTGGGATACCTCGGGATGCAACGTTTGGCAATTTCTTTTTTTTTTTTTTTT
>NW_015153052.1:8003-10015 GCF_000732505.1 Cyprinodon variegatus | reverse complement strand
GGAGCACATACTTTTTCACTTTTACTTGAGTAAAGAGGTCAAGTTGATACTTCAACTTTTACCATGACTCAATTAACTCCTCCCAACAGAAACACGTCCACCATAGAAAGATTCCTTTATTGTGTTTCTATAATTTCATAAATAAAACAAAACCTAAACCACGGGTAAAGGGAGTTAAAGCGGCGAATTCTACACGCTGAGATCGTTCACTACTCCTCCCTCGACTCATGCTACTATGTGATATTTGCTATAGGATAAATATTTATATATTTAACCCCTTTTTTATAGTGGGCTAATACACTTAGAAGCCGTGTTGCATTACTAGGCTGATATAAGACTTTAACATTTTTTGTAGCTCCAGACAGATTTATTTCTTTTTTGTTTTTTTTTATCCAATCTTGCTCTTTGATCAGTTTGAGTTGCTGACCGGTTTCATAGAGGATGCTCTGAAGGCTCTAATCTCACAGGGTAAGACATGTAACAAAAATAATGAGAATGTAAGCTATTGGGAGATGAGTTATTGTTGCTGAATAGTTTGTAGAAACCTTCCTTATTACAGCATGTTCAAAGTAAACAAATAAAACTGACTGAACATCAACAGCCAGGTACAGTAACATCTGTAGTACTTGTCTGCTTTCTACAACACCAAAAGGTTGTTCCTAAAGTGCATTGACTTTTCACAAACCTAAAAAATATCACCAAATGCTGTATAACTATGTTCAGTCGAAAAACTTCTAACTAAATACGTTTTTATCTCACAAAGGTCTTCAAGTTTTATGTGGATAAACCACAAAGCTCATTGTTTAAACAATGTCTTTAAAACATTAGACTAAAATGAGTTTGGATAAAGTTAGCAAAACTTAAACTTCTTGAATTATTCTGCCAGACGATATATCTGCGAAGATTCTCAGTCATCCAGGTCATTGTCAAGATTGAAAAGTTCAATTGGGGCTACTCGGCGTGAAGTTTTCTAGAAGACGTTTAGCCTTTCATCCAAGAGGCTTCCCCAGTTCTAATGCTACGTTCACACCGGACGCAGCAAAGTCGCGTCTGCTGCTTCATTTTTGCTGCTTGTACCAGTTTAGTTCTGACGCGCGGCTGAAGCAGCTTTGCTGCTCTGGCTGCGCGGTGCATAAGTGTGTCTGAGGCGCGTTGGGCGGAGCTTCACTATCCTTTCTCTGCCTTGCAGCTATATTTGCTGTGATCAGTGGGAATAAAGTAGTTTTAATATGTTTTTANAAGCAGGTTCTAGGTCTTATTTATTTTTAAACATAATTGTTTTAAATGTGCCAAAAATTGTTACTAATATGATTTAACTCTATCAGGAAAATATGCCACTTTGAGTCAAATCCTCAGGAAATAATTATTTATTTTTTGAAAATCTATAATTTTAGTTAATAAACTCATAGCTTTTATGTTTTTTAGTTGCATTTTCCCAAACTACATCCCATACATTTGATTAACTGTAAGGTTTATTTATTTTAAACACTTAAGGGATGAAAATTGCTGATTTCTTTGTTCATATGTTTTAATGATATACATGTGTATTAATATTTTTGGAGGAAGGGAAATTGGTTTTTTTTTGGTTTTCATTTAGTGAAATCTAATTCAGATTAAATTTACACATAACTTTAGATTTTATCCTATTGGATTATATTATTCATTCTTTTCCCTCTATTAGGTGCTATTTTGTTTACATTTTCATAAGTCAGAGCAACAATCACCTTTTCTCTGTTTTAGTCAGAACCTCAGACATTCATGGCACAGGGACAAAGCAACATACCACAAAATCATGAAGAGATGAAGCTAATCTCTCCGAGTGGCTGCGGTGGAAATGGAGAATTTGGTTTGTGACTAAAACCTGTGCAGATTTTACTACTACTGTGTCAGACCATGTTTGGACCCTTTTCACTCTCTGGATTTGTTTTTCATCTCCAGGTCCGTCCATAACGTTATGCAACATGGTGACAGCAGGAAATGAACAAAACGAGACCCGTCCTGTTTTTAAACAG
>NW_015153052.1:3121-6927 GCF_000732505.1 Cyprinodon variegatus | reverse complement strand
GCTTTGATCGCTCCTCTGAAAGTTTATTGACGCATAACTTAACTTAAAATGCAGAAATCTGCCGGCAGAATATGTTCGCTTTTATTATCCTGGTGCCTGCAGTTTGGATTATTTAGATGAAAAACACCTACCAGCCGCCTCAGTGAACCGCGAGGAGGCGACCGCTCAGACCCCCACCGCTGGTATGTGGGGGTCTGAGCATCTCCGACAGAAATAATACTGCAAGGCAGGATTGTAATCTGGATGAACTGACTGCAATGATTAAGTTTTCCGGTGGATTTTCTCACTTAAAAACATTAAAACTACTTTATTCCCACTGATCACAGCAAATATAGCTGCAAGGCAAAGAAAGGACAGATTAGCTCCACCCAACGCGCGTCAGACACACTACTGCACCGCGCAGCCAGAGCAGCAAAGCTGCTTCAGCTTACTTAGAGGAGCTCCAGTTTTTAGGTTAATATAACGATTTTATTTTGTATTTATTTTGATTCCTTACCAATTTCCAGGTAACATATCTATGTTTTTTTATTTGAGATGGAAAGACATAAAAATTAAATGCTCAAATTAAAAGATTAATTAAAATAGTCTTTATTTCAGTTATTGTATGTTCTACTTTTGGACAATCATCAATACTATTGACTGAGAGGGGGGAACATGGTAAGACAAAATGTCAAAAGAGATCACAAGTTAAAAAAAACGGTTTGTGCTGGTTTGGTTTAAAAGTATCAAGTACAGTTTAAACTTTTTGATGTCAAGCATACTGGTTTTGAGAAGCTTCACTTATTCCATTATGACCAACTCCTGATCACAATTCTTTACAAATGACTTATTTATCTTTATTATCAGGCTTTAAAATGCGTAGCACAGAATTTTCAACAACAATTTACAATAAAAGCGTTTCTTGTGTCACCAAGCACTCAAATTTGCCCTTCTAGTGCATGCAATGTTATTTTTGGTGTTATCCATGTAGAAAGACCTTTGTTAAAAATAGTGAAAAATAGCTAAACCTAAACTTGAATTTAAATATTTTTAAAATAAACTATGCTTCAATTGGACAAAAATGCTAATATGCCGGTCAGCAAAATACAAAACTACCAGAACAATGAAGGGAAGTGTTACATTGAACTTTCTTAGGTTAAGTTCTTCATATAGATTATGAGTTGCTAACCTATGATTAAATAATTTTAACCTGTAAAAAAATGATAGCAGCACAAACAAAAATGTTTTCTGCACAAACGTAGCACAAACGTTTCACACTAATTTCATCAGATTTGAAGAAGGTGGGGGGGCCAACTTCACTCGATCTGAAAAAGATCATCTACTGCTCTGAGAGTAGCTGCTTCTACAGAGTCTGATCATCATTATCCCTGGAAAATCCCAACATCTGATTTGAAATCAGAGGGATGAGAAAATTATGGATCAAATTGATAGATTTATGTTTTACATTCATTTATAAGATGTATTCTTTTTTTGGATAAACTTAAGCTGAATAAATGAGTAGAAAATCTAACTGATTCCCTACAGTTTTAGTTAAAAAAAATGTCTTATCTTTTTTTGATGGTCTCATCTTCTGGTAGTTAAATTAATAAAAAAAAAATAGTAGAAACACGTTGTGGACCATCAGAACCACTAAAGTCCACAGATGCTCCATCACAAGGAGAATCTTGGACTTCTTGATTCAATGGGTAGATTTAACAGAAATTGTGACACCAATAAAAAAAGCAGAGTTAATGTGGTTCACCTTTCAGACCATCACTATCATCCTTGATCTCGCCTTCCTCCGTGTGTTTGTCTGTGTTCCCTGTAGAACAGAACCAGGTGTTAGTCTGATCCATCAGGTAAGAGGTGACTTAAGAAAATCATCTACTGCTATCAGAGTAACTGATTCTACACAGTCTGATTGTCAACATTTATAGAAAACACCAACATTTGATCTGAGATGTTTCTATCATCCAGAACCAGGAAGATTCTGGAGGTTCTCATCCAGAACAAAAACACTCACCTTCTCGAGCTACATGGAGATGGTTGATGGTCTGTAGGTACATCTTGTCCATAACCTTGCACAAATATGTCCCACTGTCATTCTCTGTCACATTGCTTAAAGTCACATTGACTTCTCCATCAGCAGTAGAAAGGTACTGAAGGCTGATTCGATCCTGAAACTGTGGATTCTTTACCGTTTCATCAATCCTATTATTCCTATAGAGAAGCACATATACTGGATCCAGGCCAACTCTGATCAGCTTTAAAACTTTGACCTCACCGTTTTTAGCAGCTCTACATGTCAGATTGACGTTCTGTCCTGGCTCTGCTGTGATGTTGATCCCATCTGTAGGAGAAAAACAAAGACAGGATAGAAAGGTTAAAGAAATACAGAGAAGCAGGGATGGAGTCAGAGGAACCGTCTGGAGACCTCAGATGATAATCTGAAGGCTCTAACGCTGGGCAAAAAACACTGTACAATATTTTCAAGCCTTGTACATTCAATGTGCAGCCCGACCATCTGATGCAATCTAAATGCTCACAAAGCACGTCAAAAAAAAAAAAACACACGTTGGACTCAGCAGTGTGGAAGGAAGAAAAATAATTCCCTTGTTTGCACATGCGCAGTGCAGGAGCTTCTGGTAAACTGGCTTTCAGTTGTTTGGCCAAAACCTATCTCCATAGGCTATGTATGTCCATTAGAACTGAACTGAAGTTTTATAAAAATGTTAAAATATTGCTGCTATTTTTTAGGCTTATTGTTGTATTTATGTGTAGGATTTCAAAAGACGTGAGGAGAAGCTGAGGAGTCGTTCTGAAGAGAGAGGGAGGTTTTCTGACAGTTCATCCTCAGTGATCTGATAGTTATAATAAGAATCTCTATGTACTGAGGTCACTTGCTGTTTCTCTGTTCCTCATGCTGAAACTGCACCGCATTGCTGAACGGAAAACAATCCAGTTAAATCTTTTTTTTTTTCTAATTTAACTGCACAAATCTGCACTAAAGTAGCAATAACCATTCAGTCTATTTGCTGAGTTTTTTTCCTCTTCACCCAGCTAAAGCTCCTCCTATTTCATGATGCGACTCAGGGTGTAAACACTGTGCACTTAAAATGCAGAGAGATGAACTACCTTTTTTATTTGTAAAAATGAAAAGTAAATAAATAAAGATAATGTCTGCTACTGTTGTTTCAGATATATGACCGATTTTTTGGCCATCCAGAGGTCAACTATTCAATTCATAGTTTTGCCTAATGGTCAAAGTCACCTTTCAACATAATGTAAACATTGAGCATATTAATGTTGAAGTATCACTGTCATCAAGCATGCACTTTTTAATTGTGGTTTTATATAATCCCCCTTCTTGCAATGAAATGTTTTATGGTGAGCTAGATACATTGTTGAAAATGGTTGCCCATAAGTCAGAAGTTATCATACTGGGTGATTTTAATATTGACTGGTTTAATAGGGCTTGGTCGTCATGACGTAATCACTTTGCATGGCCGCCATGTTGAATGCGTCTTTTACCGCGGCTCAGACTACTGCCTATGACTACCGCGTACTGTACTCCCTCTCAGCCGTGTTTTAATTTGATTAATTTCACCTTAACTTGATATCAACCATGGTAAACCGTTGCTGTATTGTGGGCTGTAACAGTGCAACACATGATCGCCATGGGAACAACATAGTAAATGGGTTAACTTTCCACCGCTTTCCTGCCTGGAGGCGCAACCACGGAGATCAAGCGTCAGAGATAAAGAGTCGTCGGCTTGCTTGGATCGCGGCTGTAAGACGACCGAACATAACTTTCCACAGTATCCCGA
>NW_015153052.1:0-1966 GCF_000732505.1 Cyprinodon variegatus | reverse complement strand
CTCCTATGTAATTATAAATAACGAATTCTAAGGCAACGCAAATATTAAGGTTAAGAGGCTGAGCTCGCAGATGATGAGAAATAACATAGTTATGTATAATATATTACATTTCTGACTGTATATCCCTGTAATTATTACCACTGTAGCTTCAAGACCCTAATGACAAAGTTTGATTTTACCCAGATAATGAAAGGTGCCACAAGGATCTCAAAGACCCAAATTGATTTAATATTCTCTAATAAAGAAGATCGAATATTGAAATCATACAATTTTCTAACCGCTTTGTCAGACCACAATATGATTTTGATAGCACAAAAAAACCCCGCAAAGATAGAGAATAAACCTTTGACAGAGACTGCTGAGTGTTTTTCCTCCATCAGAAGCTTTAAGCTGTGAATGCCTTCTCAGGCTTTAGCAGGTGAGTTTGATCTAAAGCAAAGCTGTTTCTGCAGCTTCTTCAGGTGAGGGACGCATTATTCTTCCTGTTTAAAGTCATGAAGCTGCTGCCTGACTGTGTAGGGAGGGACTTAGGTTCTGTACTTTTCTGTCTCCACCTGCAGCACAGCCAATTTTATGCATAGCAGCTCGACAAACTTCCCAGACACTGCCTCAGTTACTCAACCGGTTAGAAGGAATGGCTGCTGGGGGGACTTCCCAATACTGCAGTGGATAACCGAAAGGAAATAATATTAGGAAAATATGTTATTAAAGTTAACAATAAAGCTCCAATTTCCTTGCAAACATCTTTAAAAAATAATGTTTTTGGCAAAACATTGTAGGGGGCTGATAAACCCCCCCACCCATTTAATCATTTAGTTTTTTTCCCCTCCGAATTAAAGACATTAATTCTGTTTTTATTTAGAGCAGAGGTAGCACTAAGCAGCTCCCGCCGAGCCCCAAACACGGAAACATTTAAAGAACTCACCTTTGGCTGATACGACGCTCATCCAGAGAACCGAAAGTAAGAGTGGGAATAAATGAAGAATAAACATGGCTTTGTAATGAAGAAAGTCAGCCACAATCTCCTCCAGCTGGGACAGATTTCTGTACAGGTTCAAGTTCTGGCAAACGAATAGTTATGAGTCGATCTCTGTCACAAAATGATTTTTTCCAATCGCCGGTTCCTTCCGAGAGCTGACAAGTTTGCTTCCCTATCTGAGAGCCTCGCGGTGTGAGGAAGATCAGATGAGGGAGGAGCTTTAGATTGGCATCCGATCGTAACACATCCATTGAGCTGTTTAATTAAAAATATCATTAATAATACAGCAATGTGTTTAATGAACGCCATTGGTATTATTAGACTTTAAGAAACAAAATTATTTTTTTCTAATCGTCGTGCACAGGTAGTCAGCCCTGCGAAAATATAGTAGAGTAGGAAGAATTATATAAGTATTGAACGTACAATTTGAAAGGTTTTACGTGCATGAAAGTTGAGCTTTACTGTTTTATTCTTCCCTTCACATGTTATAGCAGAATATCGCCAGTGATATTGATCTAAAACTAAACACAAATGTTTGCTTGAAAGCAGGTCGCTGACAGCAGTGTTTACTCTTTCCAATGAAAGCAAACAGATCCTCTTTTTTTTTTTAAATCCTTGTTCTTTTCCACACTTTCCTTAAAAAATCTCTCATTGTTTCACAGTGTCCAAATGTTCTCATCCTCATCAAAACTGTTGTAAACTATATACTTGGAATAAAAATGAAATAGAAAATGGAGTGCACGAAATAAAACCTGCTATAATCTGTTCCCCTGTCTAAATCATAATTATTATGAAGTTAGGACCTGGTCGTTTTAAATGATTCTAAAGCTGTTGTGATCCCTGCGCGATGGTTCGGTTTTTCCATTTCCTCCTTGCTCCTCTGTCTAAGCGGCAGTCCCGCGAACTTAAAACGATTCTTAAATCGTAAAATAAAATGTAAAATAAAATGTAAAATAAAGTCATAAATGATCAGTCTATGTCTATTAT
>NW_015153051.1:18268-20284 GCF_000732505.1 Cyprinodon variegatus | reverse complement strand
GTTTTGTTGGCTGAAGCTTTTTCCAGGGAGCATAGAGCTAAAATGCACCACACCTGTCACACATTGCAGCACAATGCCTGTCAGTTGACTGAGAAATGGCTTTTACCGATTTACCGCACTTAAAAGACAAGATTAAACTATCTGAAAATATTTGCAGTCATTAAAAAATGAATATCAAGTTAAAACTAATAATAATATGCTGTATATTTTTAACGATTGTAGGAACATCCAAGCACGAATCGATTGTCTAGGCAAACTTCCCTGTGCAGGGTTGTAAGAGTGCAGGCCCCCCAAGTCCATTATTTGTTGACCCAGAGGCAGGTTGCAGACAGAAACTAGTTAATAAAAACGCAACATTACAGACCAATTACCCCAATATGTTTTCAGACAGAAGGAGGAAGCCAGAGTATCCGGAGAGAACTCACAAATGCACAATGAGATCATGTTAACTCCATGCATTGCTACCAACAGTGCCAACATGCAGCTCATATAAGAAAATGATTGATATGAACTAATAATAAATAATGCATAATTGAAAGAGTCTTCTGAAATATATATATTTTTTTTTTTACCAAGAATTCTGCACCCATGCTTTAATATCTGCTCATGTATACCTTCTAAAGAATTTTACAGTAGTAAAAACAATTAAGAAACTTTCTGCAGGTTTTATCGGAAATGTGTGCAAAGCTCATTTCCTCCTTTCAGCTGGAGGAAGTCCATCGAAAAGAAATGAAGTTATTCCAGATGAAAGAGCGAAACTCAAGTATTAAAGGTCATTTTTTTTTATTGCAAGCATCTTATAGCATATTATTTCTCTTTAATTGACATTTAGGAGATTCTGCAAAATGACAGTAATGGCATTGTGCTGTGCATTCCAACTAGAAATGAGGATGATCATAAGTGCAAGTGAATTTAGTTTGACACTTACCTTTGTTCCTCATTGTGACGGCAGGAACTGAGCACTGAGTGCTGGAATCTGGAACTGTAAACTGCTGTTTGGGCAACTAGTCAAAGAAACGAAGAACAAAAAAGCATAAACGAAAGGAAAATCGATTTTGGCTGCAGGACAAAAGAATGTTCCAGGGTCAGTGGTGGATGGGAGAGTTTTACCTTCATCTTCACGTTGGCACAAACAGGCAAGCTGTCCCTGCAGCCCTTGTGGACGGATGCATTACAGTCTGGAAAGAAAAGCAACATAGTGAGCCCGCTGACGGTGGTGATGCTGGGGCCAGTGATTGTGTATGTGTGGGGGGAGGAGGCGGGGGCTAGAAATTCTGACTGGTTTTCACAGTCAGCCAGGAAACTCCACCAGCCCGCTAATGAAAGCCAGACTGGAGCAGCACGCGTGATGCAACAGAGGGGCAATACTGCTGGGTGGAAAAGAAAAGGAAAAAAAAAAAACGACTAGATTTGACGCACACACATGTATACTGCTCTACATGGGAAAATCTCCGTTTTGTAAACATTCCTATATTCATCATTTAGGAACTAAAGTCATAATTCATGCCTCCTAAAATAAGATTTGCAGTGTAATCTGATCCTGTTCAGACAGTCAGCGACTCCGATTCGCCTGTATCCTCTGGGAAACTACCCACAAAGCGTTTGTGTTTCATACCTCCAGCTAAACTCCTAAACAGCTGCAGGCGTCCATTAGGGAAGAGGCTGAAAAAAAAATGAAACACTGAGCAGGTCGGATGTTTCGCCTGCTTTGCTAAATTTTTATAGCAAAGTGTTTCTGCTGAATAACTTATCAGACATGTTGCGCAAATTACACCCACAAAGTATTGTCATTGTGGTTGGCGCAACATTTCTGTTCTGAAGATTACATCAGTAAACATACACTCTTGTTGCTGGTGAGATCATAAAAAAAAAGTCAAGTTTGGACAGAAAGGCAACAACGCCATTAGTGGTAGTTTCAGGCGCTGTCGGATTTTTATATGCATGATCTTTTTCCTCTTCCCCTAACAGCATTATTTGGTATTTCCCCTTTTTTCTGTAGACATCTAAGTAGACCCA
>NW_015153051.1:15963-18162 GCF_000732505.1 Cyprinodon variegatus | reverse complement strand
AACTCTGAAGATAGTTTGGTCATGCTGTATGATTACAGACGTCAACAGCAGCCTTTTATCTTTATTTTACCACTGTTTGCTGAACTGAATGTTTTCTATGCTGCACATTTTAATGCAGTACAAAAACAAAATGCTTTCATTGGAAAACAACGGTAACAAATCAGTTTGATGTCGGTTTAACCCACTTACTGGTAATCAGCTGCACCAATCACACTCTCTCTATCTAATTCTTTAATGCCTGATATGCAGGTTGTTTTTTTATTTCTCGTTTTGGTTGTAGAAAAGAAAGGTATTAGAGGGGAACACACCACTTGCGTCTGACTCTACAAGCTCAGATGCAATATTTTTCTGGCACACTGCTGAGTAAAGGCTCCCACTATGCCCCATCGTGCATCCGCAGGAGAGTTTGTCTCAGATCATAAAGCATAAACAGCCAGCTGGTGAATGTGTTTCTGTGATAGCTGCTCTAAAAAAGCTCAAGGAGGATCCCTGTTTTCCCTTTAGTACACTGTTAAATAAAATGTATTATTGATTTTTCATGTCACACTGGAAGAAATTGAAATCTAAATAAGTCATTTTTTCTTAAAATAAGTTACATTTTTCTTGAATGGAGGAGGTAAGTGAGAAACTTTGCCAATGGAATAAGACAATTAGCATTTAAAATAAGAAAAAACAATTGCATTGTCTTATTTCTAGTGTATATTATCTAATTATATTATTTTAGGAGTAAAAATATTTATTCCATTGGCAAATCATCTTATTTAGCTACTCCAATTAAGGGTAAATACACTTAATTTCTGAACAGTCCACTTATTTTCTAGATCATTTTTGCAGTGCAGTCTGTTCTGTTTGCCATATATGAAGCTGTCCGGTTTACCTTGCTATTCAGAGTATTTACTTTGTATTTTCCCAAAGCGGATGAATTACTTTGTCCCCCTCTCTTTCCCTGTCTGAGTTGTGACTTTCCCATCACATTTGGAAATCAGTCTGAAATAGACCAAGGCTCCACGTCGGTCAAAGCTACGCCAGCACAGCTGTGGACGAACGTGTTCAGACTGACCAGCCCCATGGATCTCAATGAGATAAAATTGCTAGACTTCATACAATCCGATGTTTCGAATCAAACTGTAGCTGCCATCAGAGTCAGCTGATTTAAATATTTTGTTGAAAACAAGAGTGAATACATACTTGTATTAAAGGGAAACATTCAATCATAAATAAATGAATAACTTTCAGTAAATTTATGTTATTTATGGACATGGGTTAAAAAACACATTAAGATGTAAGTAGGAACCTATGTTTTTGATCCGCATGTCATGTTTTTGCCCATGGAAAAGATTGATTGACACAATTATTGGCGTCACAGTGGCCGTTTCTAATTTCACGAAAACGCGGGTACGGACTCATGTTCTCGCCAAGTATGTTCTTGAGAAGAACACAGGAAAGTGTGGACTTGGTGAGAACAGGAGCATGCAGCATGAATATGGGTTAAATGGAACAGAAGCGTACTGATGACGTCACCACACGCTGAGCTCGTCTGGAACTGCATTTCACCTCCTGTTATTAATAGTCTTTAGATAATGATAAATTCTGACTTTTTTCCATGAACACAGTCAGATAAACGCAAATCAAATGATCATTTTACCAAATAAAACAAAAATATCGCCATCAGAGCCAGTGGTTCTTCACACATGGCTATGGAGAGGGAGGGCTGCTGCAGACGGGCTGGGATTAGACCTGGCTGCCATTACCCTCAGAGCTCCGCTGATTGCCGCGGTCCTCTCAACTTCGGGAAAAAAAAAATTTATTACTCATTAAATCAGTAAATGAGCCTTTTAGTGACGCTTAAAAGTGTAATGTTCTCGCCTCAAATGATCTTAAAACGTACTTTTTTTGAACAATGGCAACAGAAAAGAGAACTTTTAACTTGATACTCTGAACTTAATACTTGAAAGCTGCTGCAGTGCATGCTGGGACAGCTGTCAATCTTATCAATGGCTGATGCATGCTGGGTAAAGAGGGAGGCGAGAGAACAACATCCAGGGACTTTGTCCGTTCTATGTCTGCTGTTCTTGTGAATTTGAGCAGTACTATGGCTGAAGCTGATGTCGTTTCACGAGGACATTAGAAAGCACAAGTGCACATATTGAGAAACGTCCTCGGACTGTTTTCCAAGAAGTTGCACCAGAAAACTAACAT
>NW_015153051.1:13289-14515 GCF_000732505.1 Cyprinodon variegatus | reverse complement strand
TAAAAGCTCTATTGCACTGGGAGCACTGGATGGACTGGTTGGAGCTGACTGCTGTAAACAGATGTCCGTTCACAGCCTTTTTGTCTTTCTCCTTGCCGTCTTTGTCCTTGTCCCTTTTGTCTCGATCTTTTTCCTGTGCGAGGGAAAATGACGAGAGTTTTGTTGTGAGCCGTCTGTAACTTTACTTCAGCAATTACTTGGACACTTTCACTTTCAAATTGGAAATTTTAAGGAAGAGTGAGACTCCCAGTGAAGCCCAGGTTTCTTGCAGAGAGGAGTCCCGTACCAGACGGTGACAAAACGTTCCGCTGCTCAGCCGGTGGCTTGTATTAAATTTCAATCTAAACCAGTGACATGATTACTCTGATGTGCTTCCCAGCGGGTGGATGGGGTGGCGGGTGGTGGGAGGGGTTGCATAATAACTGATGCAGTCTTATGCACACAACACAGCGTCTCATTAAAGAACAGTTAAAATTATCGTATTTCTCTGTGACTGATTAATTGTTTCAGCAATTAAACAAAAAGTCTGGATCTAACATTTTGGAAATGTACAAAAGCTGGACACACAGATTATCTTTGACTAATATTACTCTTTAATAACTTCCATTAGAAATAGTTAGACCATGTGGGAAACAGAAAGTCATATTTATTGATGTTTCTAAATTCCTACCTCTTCAAAAGTATGTTTTTACTAGGATTTTATGAGATAGATTGACATAAAGTGGATAAAAAATTTACAGAGGAAGAAAAACAATAACAGGTTTTCAAATTAAACATTTGGAAGCTTTTGTAAGCACATTTATTTAGTCTAAGTTATTACTTGCAGACAGACTTTCTGTACCATTGAAAGCTGAACGTCTTGTTGGGTTGTGTCACAATCAGCTCTGTGCATCTAGAAACTAAATATTCCTCTTTGCTGAATATTTCCAGTCCTTTCAGATTTTACAAACCATCACCTCCATGCTTCACTGTGGGGATGGAGCCGCTTCTACTCTCCCTACCTGCTCTCTAGGTTAAGTTCTACAAACACGTCCTTGCTATGTTTTCTGTTGAGCTTTTTAGAATTTGGATTCAAACTGTGCTACACAGAAAACTGATAGCTTGCTCCAATAAAAACAAAGACTGTCAAGGAACGCTATGGACGGCAGAAACATGCAAGAGGAGGAGAGTTTAGGGTCAGAGGTCGTGGATGAGTCTCCTCCATCATCCATTTTTTATTTAGAGCA
>NW_015153051.1:9646-13017 GCF_000732505.1 Cyprinodon variegatus | reverse complement strand
TACATGTTTAAGCCAGAATTATTTAAAATTTAAATAAGACTTCCCTTGTGGTTGTTTTTCAGTTTTCTATCTGACTTAATAGATAATAATAAATGTTATTGTGTAATTTTCCATGTTATTATTTTGTGTTTTAAATAACAAAATGGGAAAAATGTTCAACCTGAATAAATGCTCTTGGTTACGGAGCAAGATGACACACAGCTGTAGTTGCTATGTAGACACCCAGACTGGGACCCACATCTCTGACCTTTCCACAACAGGCTCCTCTTTCTGCATTGATGGACAAGCTCATCCCCAGCAGTTGGTCATCATTCACACACATACTCTTAAGTGAATCAGAATCCCATGAAGTGATGCAGACAAGAACAAAGCTTTCATTCTCTTGGATTTGCATCAGAGAGCCTCCACCCAAACCCAGAGGAAATGGGAAAATGGAGTTTTCCAGCTTGTTTTAATGGGCCAGCCCCAGGCCTCTTGGTTTGTGAGGACCACAAAGCTCTGACATAGTTGGGCTCATTTTGCCCGGTTTTAAGATGCCAGAAGGCTCACGGAGCCATTTCAACACACTGCATTCATTTTCACTTCCTGCAGCAACAACCGTCTGATCAGAACCGAAAGATTTCAACAAAATTTAAAGGCAAGAAAAGGGAGAGAAAATCCAAACCACTTTTAGATACATTTAATCTAAAAAGAAAAAATCCTCTAAAAAACGAATCTTACAAGAGGAGGAAAACAATGGAATAAAAAAATGAATGTGAGCCATTTTCTAGCTGTAAGAAACCTCCACAGGAGACAAAATAGCTTGTGACGTCTAAAACTCAGATAAAAACAAAGAGACATTCTAGTTTAATAAAGTCTAACCAACTCTGACTTCACTGGAAATAAGACAGCAGCCCAGAACTGAACTCTTTAAACATGATCTTCTGACAGCAGCCACTAAACTTTTACTGCAATGTGACTGGAAAACCGGAGCATTCTCAGAGCCTACCTCCGGGCAACCTTTTCTTCTCAGCGAGAAGCCTCGGCTCCCTGAGAACCTCCCGTATAACATCCCTTGTTTTGGCCGAGGGGCAGAATCTACAGCCAGTGCTGAGGCTCCATCAGGAACTCTGCAAAGAGGAAGTGACTGCCGCGCAACAGGAGGTGCTATTTCTGCAACAGCCCTTCAGTCCCTTCAGTCTGCAATAACTAGATCCTCTTCCACAACCTTCTCACTTTCAGTATCATGCAGAAAAGTGAGCTCAGAGACTTTTGTTTTAAAACGGTCAAAGAACAACTGCGCCTGGGTTTTTGCGGTGCATAATGGTCTGTCTGGGGTCGGCACTGCTTATGAAACCACAGATCATATCACCGACTGTTAAAATGGACTAAAACCAGAGGTATGGCGTATGGACGATATGTCTTCATCACTACCAATCACAGGCTGTGAAAATCTCTTTTAGGGTCGCCGAGTCTGGTCTTCCTGTTTTACTTCCTGTTCCCTACTCAGTGTCTATCTGCGGGGGCCGTCCGTCAGACAGAGACATCACTAAAAACTGCCTGCTTTATTTCCACAACAGGAAAACCAATCTGGACCGCTTTCTTTCAAACAGCACATTTGAACCCGCGTAGGTGCCGTTTCATGACTCAATCAGATCAACTCAGATATGAGAAACAGGAAGTACATGCCTTAGAAGAAATCATAATGACATCATTTTTATATGTATACATGACAGAAGCAAGAAACACCACTTCCTGTGGAGGATTTCAACTTTTTCCATGAACCTATTTAGGGTTCAACGCTCCTTCCTTTAAAGGGGTCATAGAATGCAAAACCGAGTTTACGTTGTCATAGATGAATAACGATAGTTCAGTGGGTGAAACGGACGTACAGAAAAGTTGAAACCCCATCGACACTTTCTTGCTCTGCAAATCTTACAATCCTAAACTTCCACCATAAAACTGGAGAATCCAAATGAAGGACCGAATTGATGTAAACTCGGGGACATTGCCTTATTTGGTTCTGGCCTGTACTTTTGACATACAGACCAGCCCAATGGTTCATGACCCAAGAACATGAATGGAGGTAGATGGAAGACACCAGTATGCTGTTTATTCTTCAGTTGGGTTTACTTCTACAAGAATTACAAAGCAGGAAGTTTCTCTATTGAAAATGAGCCAGAACCACGGGCGTTCCGACCGTAAGGCCATCACAATCGCAAAGTGGAAGTATTAATTTGTTGCTAAGCTGTTGTTAGCATTGCTAGCATATCTAGGGTGACCAGATCTGGGTTTCTGAAAAGGAAAGATCTCCCCACAGCCGCTTAGCAAGCAGTGAAATAGAAGGTCTGGAAGTGAAACTAAAATAAATGGTCCCCGCTACAGTGAGACATCAATGAATAACCTCAACCAATCACAAAAGACAGTCCGTTGTACACGATTGGTTACTGACATGTCAATCATGGTCGTCTGCATGTCCTTCCTCCTGTGCGCGTACCCTGACACATGAACAAATCTATCTCCTACGGCACCTTTAATGTAACTCGTTTCAGATTTTTTAAAAATATAATTCATACAATGATCAATCACTAAAAAAATCGACAACTGCAGCCCTAATAAAAATCTGTTGAATTCTTTAGATTTAGATTATTTGTAAAATATTTTCTGTAAATCCTACCAATCCAAAGTTATGGGCTGTGTTTTTCAATGAAATAAAATCCCAATGAATTAAAAAAAAACCTTGCAGTTTATGGTTATAAAGTGACAAAAGGCAAAGTTCACGTGCTCTGAATAAATCTGCTAAAATCTATAGGTGATATTATTTATATGTTGGCAGTTAATCCTCTCCAGGGTAAAGACTCAGACTTATCTGATAACAGAGACACATATTTGGGACCATAAATGGATTGTGAACTCCAGAGCAGGCCTGCTGGGGAAGTCTGAATAGAGGAAGTTACAAGCCCTGAAGCACGACACGTAACTACCAGCTGTTTAGAGAAGCTGCAGTGAGGTTAGCAGGAGAGGACGATCCCTGTGTGAATGCAGATGCACCACAGTGCAGCAGAGTGAGCACGAAAGGCAACCTGGTGCTCCCTGGTACCAATTTAAAGGGATGAACGGTCACACAGAGAGGCAGCCTTTACTCTAAAAATAGCTCCTCCAGTGAGGTAGAGCATTCATTTAAAGTTGCAGGGAAGCAGCGGTTCCAAACTTTGCATTTCCAAATTCTCCCGAGTGGTGCACAACTTTACATGAGTGAATAAAGTGAATATGATTGGTCGTTTATCAAGGGGGCGGGATTGTTGTGGCAGAAGGTTCACAAACATGTTTGGTTGAGGCCGGTTTGTCGGAAGCATCTTGCTAACCAGTTAGCAACTTAGTGCTAGTAGGTT
>NW_015153051.1:5461-8727 GCF_000732505.1 Cyprinodon variegatus | reverse complement strand
CTCATTCATGTAATAACCAATATTGTTAATAAAAGCGAGCAAAAAGAAGTAAAACTTGCAATTTCTGCCCCTGTTTATATAGAATTGATCAAATAAAAACATCTTGTTAGATCAATTGTCTTTGTTTTATCAGGAAGGTCTTATTCAGCATATAACTAACTGGCATGCATAAGATAACGGGAAAAAAAACAGATTTTAAGATAGGATTTTTTTTATAGAAATGTTCTAAATTTTGGGACAATATAATCTGATAAAGAGTACATTTACTGTATATACACGTTTAAGCCAGAATGCTTTGACATTTAAATATGATTTCCATACGACTTTAAGGCTTACCCGCGTCTTCTTGTACATCTTGCTCTTGAGGTAGCTGAATGTCCGGCTGACTTTTGTGGTGTTTTTTCCCTCTGTGTCGCTCCGCAGAGGCCCAGGCTCTTCTTCCGATATACTGAAACACATGTCAGCATGAATCTGCAACTGCTGCAAACTACACAACACACCAGCTCCAACATTCCCTCAAAGGCTTCTTTATAGCACCACAAAGGCCAGGTCGACCCGTGGACCCAGCCCGCTGCTTCTCCACACTCCTCTTTATAAGACCATAAAGGTCATTGCGGCTTCGAAACCTTAAAGAAGCATTTCCCCATAATGTGTATGACCACATTTGAACTTACCTGTATGCTACGGAGCCAGACGTGCTTGAAAACAGCCTTGTGCCTGAAAGGAAAGAAGACAGGAAGTGAGGTGTAGAAGTTTTTTATTTAAAACGATGTTCTTTATTGTGACAGGTGCAAACTGAGGTAGTAAAACCGTATGCAGGGCAGAGCAGCGTTGACCTTTCACTGTGTACACCGGCTCACTAGGAAAACTTTTTATATTAACTGGAGCTGAAGGTTGTCAGGTTATGCCCTAGCTGCAAGGATTTGACAGGGAAAGGACTGAGACACTTCTGATTCATAAAAGCAAGATATTTAGCCTTTAGGAAGCCCTGTAGAACACAGTCAGAGAATTAAGGAAGTGACATGGCTTCCTTTCACTTTATTGACTTTCAATCCTAATGGTATTTTGACTTCAAACTAAATTTTGGCTGCTTACAAAGAGTAACATTTTTTTCAGTTAAATAAAAATAATCATAAATATTAAGGAACCCGCTCTGCCCCACCCCCTGTCACCAAGACCCATTAGTGGCTGTGCATGTGTAGGCCCTTATGCATCATTCTCAAACATTCATTACACAAAACAATGGCTCGTTAGTCCTTTTCATGTACTGTAAATCAATGTCTTCTGCAGTTTCACCAATGCGAATAACAATTATGCAAGCAGAAAGACA
Organism: Cyprinodon variegatus; assembly: GCF_000732505.1. Classification (NCBI taxonomy): domain Eukaryota; kingdom Metazoa; phylum Chordata; class Actinopteri; order Cyprinodontiformes; family Cyprinodontidae; genus Cyprinodon; species Cyprinodon variegatus. The sequence continues at coordinate 7,397 of NW_015153051.1, read as the reverse complement.
AACCTGTCAATTGATTTGAACCATTACCTTTCCTCAGAATTCACATCCGCCATGTGAGGGATCACATGGCGGAGCATTCTGTATCTCAGCAATAGACTGATCACCCCATTTACACTATGATATATGGACTATTAGTCCATGGGGAATCATACTTGTTTTGGATTCTCAGCTGCTAGTAACTTTTGTTTATTTCTTCTCACTCATCTTTGCCAATTTCCTGTCTGATAGGTAAATAATTAGCAGTCACCCAAAAAAAAAAAAAAGGAAAACGCTTTTCACCGAGGTTTAAATTGTTATTTTGTGTTGGCTGTACAATATTGGTCTTTTCTAAAGTATATTTGTGAGATTTGCTAATGGTTCTTTCTAGTAATCAGGTTGAAGACCACCAGTGGCCTCATATGTTGCAGGGTGGGCTTATTGCATCAGAACCACAAGTTGGTTTAAATCCCAATTATAAGTATGACTTTTTAAACTTTCAGTTAAGCCAGTAATCTTTTTATTGGGCATTGTAGGCTCTTGAATCATGTTCTGTGCTTTAATGTGCAAATGTTTAAACACAAACGACAATAAGCTTAGAGTATAAAACTGGTCTATTATCAAAACTGTTATTTGGGATTCGTTGCTATGAAGGAGTTTCACACTGAAACACTCAGGTTGGAGTTATATTTGTACCATAACAAATTACTTCCATCCATCTATCCTCTGTCACGCTTATCCCAAGCGGGGTCACGAGGGTTGCTGGTGCCTATCTCCAGCTGTCTACGGGCGAGAGGCGAGGCACACCCTGGACAGGTTGCCAGTCCATCGCAGGGTAACAAATTAAGTCTGAACAAATCATTTCTAATATTAAAAATTGCATTTTGCATAAGATATAGTCAGGGTACCAAATACAGAGAGACCATTAATACTGTTCATACTTTTAATACAAGAAGGTATTTTGTTTTATGGGAATGTTTCAACGGTGCCCCCTGCCTCTCAGCCAGTGACAGCTGGTAAATGTTCCAGTGAACCTTAACATCATATTGAGAGTAAAGAAAATTATCATCTATTTGATGTGTTGCTTCTAGTTAAACTAGGCATGTCTTTGACACCCTTCAATCATCAAGTAATGACACATGGGGAATTGCCATCCTCTGCGTCAGTCTTCATTGCACATTTTACACTGACAGCATCAGTGTTTTTTAAGAAGGTAGATTTAACATGACTTTGGACTTCCTTGGCATTGTTCTTGTACATTTAGTGCTGAAAAAATTGGAGAAAAGTAATAAACAACAAGGTCTGAGTTTCCCTAGGCCACATATCCTTTGCACTTCATGAAATTATTACCTAATATGAAGGCCTAGTGGCTAGGGCATAGTGCTTGGAATCCCAAGGTTCTGAGTTCAAGCCCCACTCCCACAGACTGCCACTCTGGCTCCCTGTGCACCGCACAATGGAAGCCCACTGCTTCCCAAGGGGATGGGTTAAATGCAGAGATATAATTTTGTTGCTCTGTACTTGTTACAGCATATGACTATAAAAAATTTTTTTTTTGTTGGACTGTTTTTTTTTTTTTTTAATACACACTTGCATTTGTTTACCATTTAATTCCCATAAATAAAATCTAATACAAACATTTTACTTCGCAAAAATCCCACGTAAATAGACTGATTCATTAAAAAGCTGCTCTTTGAATGCCCTAGATGTTAGAAAATATGTTATAATACCAGCAAAACTCATAAAAAGGAGGTCTCTGAAGACAATACTGTATGAATTCAAAACAAAGAAATTGCTTAGACAAAAAATGAATAATTTATAGGAAAGCATTAACACAGAAGGCAATTGTGTCTTTGTACCTATAGTAGTTTAAAAGCATTTTCTTGATATATACAGTGGGGCAAAAAAGTATTTAGTCAGCCACCAATAGTGCAAGTTCTCCCACTCAAAAAGATGAGAG
>NW_015153051.1:3026-5368 GCF_000732505.1 Cyprinodon variegatus | reverse complement strand
ACATGTCGAGTTTAATCTCGTCATGGCAAAAATATTTTTTCTCTTCATGTGTGGCCCTAATACTCCGTCGTACTCCTACAAATAGAGACAATTCTAAAAGAAAAAAAAAATTAGTTGATAATTTCTTTTAGTTACTGAAGTCACAACTTAACTATAAGTATGCTTCATTTTCTAGGTGTCTGCAATCAAAAAGGTGCAGTCTGGGAAAGACTCTGTTCCACTCTGAACTGTCCAATTAAACTAACTCTGTAACTCAGAGTAAAACAAGTTTGCATATCTGAGAAAATCAGCATCATATGGACTCTGGAAAAAAGATAGCATTGATTTTCTTTATCTTTTCCTGCCCCCCTTCACCATATATCTATTTTTCAACAGGAAGGAACTGTGGCTAAGGTCTCCCTTTGGAGGGAATGTGCCATACTTGGCATCTCGTTGGGCGACAGAGTGACGTTGACACATGTCAAATTCGATACGAAGAACCACGTCCAGCTGCAAAGCACAAACTACACCAAGTTAGAGGTATTGCATTTTTTCACTTCAAGGTTCAGTAATGAAAATTGTAAAAATTGCATTTTCTTTATAATTCTGCTGTGGTACGATTAATCCAAGTCATGGTTACTAAAAAATCATAATGCTTTGAGTGCTTCTACAGCAGCCTCCACTCTTCCTTTATAAGTCTATAAGGACGATCACTTTCGCTTCGACTGAGCATCAATGTAGGGATGGTGGAGATGAGAACTCCAGCAGAACCTGAAGCAGCATGAAAGTCCATTTACCATGACACACTGGATAATGAGAACATATGCAAAAGAGAACAAAAGCACTGATTTAGTAAGATGTTTAATCTTATAGAAGGTAATGGCTGATCTGATCTCCTGGGAGGAGAACATTAGGGAGACTCAGCAGGGAGAATAAAACAGGTTGATTTCCTCCAGCAGTCATGGTCCGTAGCTGTATAACTCTGTAAAGACTTCACAAACAGGCATGTTATAAGCCTTGCTTTAAAAGTAGCCTCCCATTCTACTTTTAGAAGTTCTAGGAACCACTAGTAAACCTGCAGATTGAGAGCGAAGTGCTCTGTTAGGAACACAAGGAACAATCGGATCTCTGATATCAGATGGAGCTTGGTTACTTACTGTAGGAAGCATTTTCATTTCTATTCTGGATTTAACAGGAAACCAATGCAGAGAAGCAAAGATGAAAAAAAAAAAAGATCTCTGTTTTTAATTTTGTTCAGAACTCTGGCTGTAGCATTTGGGTCAGCTGAAGGCTTTTAAGTACAGTGTGTGAACCTCCTGATTTGATAGAAAAGAATTGGAAAAATCCAGCAGTTAAAAAAAAAACATTGATTAGTTTCTTATCATCACCCCTGGAAAAGATCTTTCTCATTTTGGCAATATTCTGGAGAAGAAGAAAATAATAAAATCCCAGAACCGTGTTCATTGTGAGTTTTATATGACAGGTCAATAAATGATGAAATTAAATGAATGTTTAAAATGTAATTAAGGAAATGCAAGATTTTAACTTCTTTCTAAAAGAACATTTTGCAATTACTTTCATGTAATTAGAATATTTCATTCCACGTTTTTGTTACAAACTATATAAGTAATGTGGTCATTCTTCCATCTTCATATTTATGGTTAGTGGCCATGAAAACTGATATGGCAAATACATGTTCTGAAACAAGGTTACTTAACATTAGACTGACAATTTCAAATGTATTTCCAGAGACCTTTGAAATAAATATGTTTTGTTTTTTTTAAACTGATTATTTGCTCTAACTTCATGTTTTGTGACCAGAATCAAGATTCTGGGAGCGATGGAAAAAGACTCTGCACCAGAAATAACCGAGATTCTTCTGGAAGATGGAAGCATCTTGGAAATTGCTGGCAAACTCTTTGAGCCCTATGAGGACTCATTAAAAGACGGAACTCTGGACCTGATGGCAGAAGTTGATGGCAAGACCATCACAAAGGTGTTTCAATAAATACATTTTATTTGTAAAATTATTTTTTGTTCTGAAAACTGAAAAATTGATGGGGTTCCGGTGACGTCACTCCTCCGATAAATCTTAATTCGACCCCCATTATTTGCCAAATATAACGAAAAATTAGTAAAATTGAGTCTGTAAGGGGGTCTAGAATGGGGAAAAAGGACGGAAATAGGAAAACCACAAATGAAGACTTAGCACAAGAAAGAAAGACGGCAGCTAGCTCACTAACTCACCGGCACCTCGACGAAGCTAATGCTAGTCCGCTTTCCACTGGCGCGACAGGACTAACGCAAATTCTGGAGGAGTTAGGGGACTTCCGAATAAATATGAAACAACAGTTCGATGACGT
>NW_015153051.1:0-942 GCF_000732505.1 Cyprinodon variegatus | reverse complement strand
TATTAGTAAAAGAAACACAAGGTGTTTTAATCTGTGGAGGAGACTTAAACATTCGGTTGCAACCAAGGATGGATTCTTCCAGGGAGAAAGCCTACCAGAAAGAACAACAATACAAAAAAATAAATATACTATTTAAGGAAGTTGGCCTGATAGACATATGGAGAGATTTTTACCCCAATAAAAAGGATTATACACACTATTCAGCCTCCCATTTAGTATACACAAGAATTGATTATTTTTTGACATTTACAAAAGATAGACAAAATAGACAGATGTGAGATTGGAGCAAAAGATGTGAGTGACCACTCACCTGTATACCTAACAGTAGACCTTGGCCTACAAAAAAGAAACAATACATGGAAACTAAATTCAGGCTTGCTTAATAACAAATGGTTCAAACAGGAGATACGGAAGGAAATTAGCTCTTTCTTAGATCTCAATGACAATGATGAAGTATCTCCCCCAATATTATGGGACACTCTTAAAGCTGTTCTGAGGGGGAAAATTATAGCAATGTCATCGCACCTAAAAAAAACTAAGAAATAAAAGAACAGAGGAATTACATAAAAAATTTGGAAGATCTAGAACAAAAACATAAACAAAATTGTACACCAAGATATACTGGAAGAGTTAAAAAGAATTAGAAATGAAATAAATGCTGTAGCAACACAGGAAATTATGAGAAACCTCATGCATCTTAAGCAAAGACACTATGAAGGCAAATCAAAACCTATGAAGGTCCTAGCATGGAAACTAAAAAAGAAAACAGCAGAAAACACGATCCATAGAATCAGAAACCCCGAATCAAAATTATTAAAGAACAAATTAAATGACATCCAGGAAGCATTCGAAATATTTTATAAAACCTTATATTAAAAAATCTCTGGAGGAACTATAGAAGAAATTGATGAATATTTGAACTCACTAGAGCTACCTGTTATG
>NW_015153050.1:19734-20316 GCF_000732505.1 Cyprinodon variegatus | reverse complement strand
TCAACAGCTGCAGAAACCTGAACTTTTCCTGATTTCAGGGATTTAGTGGTTCGAGTTGTTCACGTCTTTAACCTTTAAATCAGGAAACTCTTCAAGCAGAAACACGGTGAGAACAGAACATCTAGAATACTTACATCTAGGAGCGTGTGGAGATGCTGGTCCTGGAAAACACTGTGGAGGAAGTCTAGATCTTTCTCACTGCAGTCTGTCAGAGCATGGATCTCCTCTAGACTGTCCAACACCTGAGAAACAGCACCTGCAGGGTCAAAGGTCACAGAGTCACCTGGGTTCTTCAGAGGAGCTCCACATTTTCTCCAACCTTAAACCTGCAGGTGAGCTGGAGGCTGTTGGTGACGGTGGAGCACAGACTGCAGAAAAATCATCAAATGAACTAAAATGTTGTTTTATTCCCCTGAACTTCAGGAACCTGATTGACTAAATGGACTAAATAAACTCTGGGACTAAATAAACTCTGAGACTAAATAAACTCTGAGACATGAACTAAATAAACTCTGGGACTAAATAAACTCTGGGACTAAATAAACTCTGGGACTAAATAAACTCTGGGACTAAATAAACTCT
>NW_015153050.1:10931-13797 GCF_000732505.1 Cyprinodon variegatus | reverse complement strand
TAGCCCTGTCTGCTGCATCCGGGGCTAACGCTAGCCCTGTCTGCTGCATCCGGGGCTAACGCTAGCCCTGTCTGCTGCATCCGGGGCTAACGCTAGCCCTGTCTGCTGCATCCGGGGCTAACGTTAGCCCTTTCTGCTGCAGCCGGGCTAACGTTAGCCCTATCTGCTGCAGCCGGGCTAACGTTAGCCCTGTCTGCAGCAGCCAGGTCATCATCGTCACACTAATCTTCAGTCAGGTTCCAAAGATCCAATCTGTGTCGGATGTAAAACTGCATTGAAATGTGGCTCAGATCGGATTTAAAAGTCAGATTCATTGAAAGAAACGAGTCACTTAAGGGGGAGAGGAATCGGACTTGGGCCACATTTGTCTGCAGTGAGAACGTAGCCTATGGGACGATGTCCCTCAGGTCACTTCCTGTGTCTCTCCAGCAGCTGGAGAGGAGCAGAAGGTGAGCAGTCAGACAGGAGCTGATCCAGATGTGGCACCTGAGGAGGTGGGGTCTTCAGAGAAGTCCTGGAGCTCCTCTGGTGGGTCTCCGTAGAAGGAGTTGAACTTGTGACTGGACACAGCAGCCAGCACCGCTCCCTGAAAGGAGACGAGGAGCATTAACACCAGAGGGCTCATCATGGAGCTTCTGAAGGACGTAGAGCAGGACGGGGGGGAACCTTCAGCTTCCGTCTGGCGTTGAACTTCCTCAGCTGCTCCACGGTCTCTGGCAGGTGGATCTTGTAAGCGTAGCGGTCCCTTTCCTGCACAAAGGAGAGAAAACCTTCACAACCTGCTGCTGGTAGAAGCTCTGCTCTTCAGCTTCATGGCTTCCTCTGCAGGAACACATGTTCTGAAGAACAGCTGCGAAAACCAGGAAACTGGAGACGCTGTAATCTGGAGCTGCCAGAGATCAGGAGTTCAAAAGGTTCAGCCTCAAACTTCTAGTTAAAACATGGAGGGACGTCCTCTAAAGGTTCTCCACCCACAGAAATAATCCAGACAGAAATAATCCAGACAGAAAATAATCCAGACAGAAAATAATCCAGACAGAAATAATCCAGACAGAAAATAATCCAGACAGAAATAATCCAGACAGAAATAATCCAGACAGAAATAATCCAGACAGAAAATAATCCAGACAGAAATAATCCAGACAGAAATAATCCAGACAGAATCCAGAACAGACTCAGGCAGGAAGTGATGTGTGATGATGTGAAGCAGAACGGGGAGAAGGTTATGAGAGATCCAGATGGGCTCTGATTGGCTGCTTTTAATGTTGGAGGAACAGATTATGGCGACGCAGCCAAACTCTTCTGGTTCTTGGTAATCTGACCATCCTCATCCTCACCATGGAAACACGCCTGAAGGGAATAATTCAGGAGCGAATAGAAACACCCAGAACAAGAAGACGCGTTCTGTCAGTCCAGCCGGATTTAACCTTTGATCAGTGAAAACAGCTGCTTCCTGTGAACCAAACATCTGGAACCAGCAGAGGAGCGGCGGCAGCTTCCTACTCGCCGCCGTTACAGCACTTCCTGTTTCTGATGGAGCAGCTCACACCATCACAGGGGTTTTCCTTCCACTCAGTTTTCTTCCTGAGCAGCAGCAGCTCTAGCTAACCCTAACCCAGAACCAAACCAGAACCAAACCAGAACCAGAACCAAACCAGAACCAGAACCAGAACCAAACCAGAACCAAACCAGAACCAGAACCAAACCAGAACCAGAACTGTTCTGGTTCCATCTGTAAAGTGTGGAAGAGTCCAGAGTTTAGATTAGAGTCGATGATAGAGGGATTGCTGAGAGAGGAAGGACCTGTCCAGGTGAGCTTCATTGGAGCTCTGCTGACTCGTAGCTCGTACCTTCAGCCAGGGGTGGTTCAGCGCCTCGTAGACGGTGATCCTCTCTGCAGGGTCCAGCATCAGCATGCGCCTCACCAGGTCCTTGGCGCTCTCTGAGATGTGGCTCCACTGGCGGGGATTCATCTGGAAACACAAAGACTTTTCCAGAGGCAGCAATGAACATGCAGCTCAACATAATTCCTCCTTTTAACACGTTTAGCCATTTATTTGATTATTCAGTGTTTGCTGGGAGCGGGCCGGCGCTGACCCAGATGGAGCGGGCCGGCGCTGACCCAGATGGAGTGGGCCGGCGCTGACCCGCCCCCGGCAGGCCCCAGATGGAGCGGGGCGGCGCTGACCTTGGATTTGCTTTTGCAGACGGCTTCAAACAGTCGCTCCTTGATGCCGTGGAACGGCAGGCAGCCGGACAGCAGGATGAAGAGGACGACTCCGCAGCCCCACACGTCCACCGGTTTACCGTACGGCTCCCTCTTCACCACCTCAGGAGCCATGAAGTGAGGAGTTCCCACCCGGCCTGCGGGGGGGAGGGAGACGGGTCGGTAAAGGAACAGATACGGCACATTTCCTCTTCTCATATTACACAACAGAGATAAGAGGAACTTCCTGTTTTATCAGCTGCTGGAGAGATGGTCAAAGAAAACAGGAAACTGATCAGCTGTGGACAGGAAATAGAAAACAAGGCGTCTCAGCAGCGTCATCATCATCATCATCATCATCATCATCATCATAGGCGAGCCGCTGTTGCTCCGACTCAGAGCCTGACTGAAGGAACATCTGGAACATCTGCTTTCTGAGCACCTGTGATGGAAACAAACCTTCCAATCATCAGCCCCATCTTTCTATCATGGGTTCACCGCAGCATGAAGCTGCCACCGCCGTGTTTCACCATGGTGGAGTGGTTATTTTCTGCCACTCACTGGATGGTACCTGATGATGTCACTGCGTCTCTAATCTGCAACGCAAAATGGATCCCTCAAGGTTTCCTTCAAATTCAATTCTATTCAGTTTATTTCTAT
>NW_015153050.1:8049-8941 GCF_000732505.1 Cyprinodon variegatus | reverse complement strand
TGATAAATCCTTCATGCGTCCAGAAATGTTGCTAGGCGACGCAGAGGAAGCAGAAATTAATTGAGAAAACAAACGAATGTTTGATGGAAGCTGAGGAAACGTTTTCACAAACAGCCTGATGCAAAGTTTGTTCCCTTTCTTAGATTCACCATGATTGCAGAAAACAGACATAGATCCAGAAGAAAAGGACCAGAGAGAAGCGTGGCATCTCTGCAGGCTGCAGCGTCCCTCAGCATACCAGGAAATGAATCAAGTAGAGGACAAATTAGAGAAGTGGCAGCTATATAAATATCCACAAAAGCCAAAGAGGAAGTCACGTTAGAAAAGAAAAAAACTCAAAGCAGAGGTTCAGCTCATTTTCCTGCTTTTCAGGCTTCCTATTTGTGGTCACTTTCAGAGGAACTTCCTTTTGCAAGCATTAGCTGGTAATATGAACCAGCAGCAATAGTTCATTAGGTTGTTCACAGCAGGTGGACCATTTGGAGAAGAACCAGAAGAACCAGATGAGCAGCAGAGGACTGGGAGGGTTTGGATCTGAACAAAGAAATAAGGACTTTTCCTACAACCTGAGACCTGCTGGACCGCAGGATCCCAGACACACTCAGATCTGTCCTCTACACCTTTCAGGACCAGCTGCAGTCTGACAGGTTCTACCTCGTTTTACAGATTAAATATGCTGAGAAATAAAACATTTCATTGAAAATATACTCAGCAATTTGACATTAAACCAAGAATACACTAAATATTTTACTCTCTGAAGTTGCCTAATTTAACTGATTATTTTAACAGAGTGCACCCCCCCCCGGAAGAAGGGTTAACTTTAGCAGATCATTATCAGATAGTTTAATTATACATTTTAAGTAATCAGTTCTCCTTTCTCTCCTCTGTCACT
>NW_015153050.1:3345-4552 GCF_000732505.1 Cyprinodon variegatus | reverse complement strand
TGGTTTTCCTTAGATAGAAAACTTTTAATCAATGATCTGGTGAACTGGAAAGTGTTGTGAATTGGAGCTATAGAAATAAACTGAATAGAATGGAGTCCTAGTCAAAGGTGGAGTGTTTTGTTCAGGTTGTGACTGATCAGCTTTTTCTTTTTTAGATGTTTCCACTACAGGAAGACAGACGTAAGGAAAGCCTCCATCAGACTCTTCATAGTGGTTGTCTTCTGGCTGATCTTCACTGCTCTCATGGTTTCCTATGGAAAGATCGGCCAGAAGCTCCTAAAGAGATCCCATCAGAATTCAAATCTGCCTAATGCGTCCCACTACAGCCGAATCGCCAGGAAGTCCTTCTTCATCCTGTTCGTGTTCATCGTCTGCTTCGTTCCGTACCACATTTTCCGAGGGTTTTACATAAAAACCCAGATCACAGAGAGCAGCTGTTACTGGAGGAACCTGGCTGATAAATTCAATGAGATTTCTCTGGTCTTCTCTGCTTTGAACAGCTGCCTGGACCCCATCATGTTCTTTCTGCTGTCCGCCTCAGTGAGGAGGGAGGTGCGGCGCTTCATGAACAGCATGTTTCGAACCCGGGTCAGCAGTGAAGCCAGTGGGGGGAACACCACCTCAGAACTAGACAGCAGGAGACCTTCAAAGGACCCCATGGTCAGAAACCTCACTGAGAGGGAAGAACGTTCATGCAGCTCTAACTGAGCCCAGAGACGGCTCAGGGTGGTCCACCTTTGACCTGAAGACACCATGGGGTCACCATGGACAAGTCCAAAGGACAGGGTCACCATGGACAAGTCCAAAGGACAGGGCCACCACGGACAAGTCCAAAGGACAGGGCCACCACGGACAAGTCCAAAGGACAGGGCCACTGCGGACAAGTCCAAAGGACAGGGTCACCGCGGACAAGTCCAAAGGACAGGGCCACCACGGACAAGTCCAAAGGACAGGGTCACCGCGGAGAAGTCCAAAGGACAGGGTCACCACGGACAAGTCCAAAGGACAGGGCCACCGCGGACAAGTCCAAAGGACAGGGCCACCACGGACAAGTCCAAAGGACAGGGTCACCGCGGAGAAGTCCAAAGGACAGGGTCACCATGGACAAGTCCAAAGGACAGGGTCACCGCGGAGAAGTCCAAAGGACAGGGCCACCACGGACAAGTCCAAAGGACAGGGTCACCGCGGAGAAGTCCAAAGGACAGGG
>NW_015153050.1:0-1034 GCF_000732505.1 Cyprinodon variegatus | reverse complement strand
CTGCTCCCGTCTGCTCCTGCTCCCGTCTGCTCCTGCTCCCGTCTGCTCCTGATCTCCTGCTCCCGTCTGCTCCTGCTCCCGTCTGCTCCTGCTCCCGTCTGCTCCTGATCTCCTGCTCCCGTCTGCTCCTGATCCCGTCTGCTCCTGCTCCCGTCTGCTCCTGCTCCCATCTGCTCCTGATCCCGTCTGCTCCTAATCCCATCTGCTCCTGATCCCGTCTGCTCCTGATCCCGTCTGCTCCTGATCCCTTCTGCTCCTGATCTCCTGCTCCCGTCTGCACCTGATCCCGTCTTCTCCTGATCCCATCTGCTCCGGATCCCGTCTGCTCCTGATCCCGTCTGCTCCTGATCCCTTCTGCTCCTGATCCCGTCTCCTCCTGATCCCTTCTCCTCCTGATCCCGTCTGCTCCTGATCCCGTCTGCTCCTGATCCCGTCTGCTCCTGATCCCTTCTGCTCCTGATCCTGTCTGCACCTGATCCCGTCTGCTCCTGATCCCGTCTGCTCCTGCTCCCGTCTGCTCCTGATCCCGTCTGCACCTGATCCCTTCTGCTCCTGATCCCGTCTGCACCTGATCCCATCTGCTCCTGATCCCGTCTGCTCTTGATCCCGTCTGCACCTGATCCCGTCTGCTCCTGATCCCGTCTCCTCCTGATCCCGTCTGCACCTGATCCCGTCTGCACCTGATCCCGTCTGCTCCTGATCCCGTCTGCACCTGATCCCGTCTGCACCTGATCCCGTCTGCTCTTGATCCCGTCTGCTCCTGTGCGTGTCCGCCTGGTCACGCTTCCGGAATCTTTCAGACTCTGAACCTGCCTGGAGCTTTAGGATGCCTGGATCCTGTCTGTTCTGTATGTTCCTGTCTGTTCTGAATCCCTGTCCAGGCTGGGTTTCCTGCTAGTCCTCTGGGACTGCTGCACCGGGGACACTCAGTGACGCGTGCCGCGTCAGTCTCCAGCGGCTGGATCGCGCCCCTTTCCAGGGAGATGGGTTGGACAGTTAAACCAGGTAAGTGACTCACTGAGATCATCATCTTC
>NW_015153049.1:19126-20408 GCF_000732505.1 Cyprinodon variegatus | reverse complement strand
TGAATAGAAAACAAAGCAAGCTTACAAAGAGATGTCCTGTTATGAGCTTGATAACTATTTCTCTCCATACAATTTTAATTTTTTTATCTTTTTGCTGCTTTGTCAGACATTTTGGTCATTTTACAATTGCTTCATTTCTGAAGAATTAAATCTTTGTCAGGCAACCTGATCTCAAATAAAAATTTTGTTTTTAAAACTCTAATAACAGTTTGTCTCCTTTGGCACTAACAACTAACATAATTTTGTCTATTATTGTTGCTATACTTTTACTTTTTGATTCAAAGTCAGGATGTTTATGAAGATGTTATGTAGATTTAATTCTATGTTTTTGCTTAAAGTCATTTATTTGAATATTTTCATTGAATCTGATGATAAAATCATTAAATTCTTTGTAATGTTTTATTTCCAGGAGCAGCATCCAGCCCTTATAACCCTCTATTTCCTGTGCTGCTGATTGTGGGATCAGTTAGTGGAATCATTATAATTATCCTCCTGGCCTTGCTGTGGCGCTCTAGACACCCCAATGGTGAGATCTTTATCCTCTCATGTCATGTTAAATTGCTTCTTAGTTTAAATACTTCAGTATTTAGTTAATGGATTTAATTTGAAGTAAATCAATTTAATGTTGATGATGTGAATGTTTCTTTTTTATCCCCCACAGATCGATGCTGCATCAGGTCAGTATGAAATACATTTTCTCTCATCTGGAACTTTTAATCTTTTTATTTTTCTGTAAATTTATTTCAAACTAATATTTTCAGGTTATTCCGGTCAGGAAGCAGCAATCAGAGCTCCAGCACCAATCATGAAATGAATCAGATTGAAACTAATGTTTACACCTCTTTGCAACACGGTTGGTCTCAGAATAGCATCAGTATTATTTTCTTCAACTCTTCCTTTATTGTGACTCTGTTTCAGAAAGAAATCAATTTCTTTAAAGCATCAAACAGTAAAATGAGTGCTGCTTTTGTCTGAAAAACACCAAATAACACCAGAGTTAAAGGAATCCTGGAGTCCATTTCCCAAAGCAGGTTTACTGAAAACTTAGTTTTCTGAACCCGAAAACAGGGAAACTCTGACTTTTCCGTTTCACAAAGAGAGTTTCCTCAACCTCTGTTTCAGTCACCATAGTAACATTCTCTCCAGAGCTAACCTGGTCGCTAGCAGGTTTTCTTCAGTAAACTTAGAGATTCCTTTGCCTCTACTCTCCCTACAGCCGATCACACTGTTTTATTTCCTGATTTGGTCTGATTTTTGACGTAGTTTTGTGCATAAAAAATAT
>NW_015153049.1:16125-17402 GCF_000732505.1 Cyprinodon variegatus | reverse complement strand
GCGCATGCTCTCTATGATCTCCAAGGAACTCAGAGCGGAGCGGAGGGGACCACAGCGGCGGCTGTAGGCTTTGCTTTGCGCAGGCGGTCTGGAGCGCAGCGGGGCAGAGCGGAGCACTGACGGAGTATGTGGGATTTCAGGGTAACAGAAAACAAAATAAAAACAGAAGAGGATCCTCGGCGCCCTCTGGTGGGCAAGCCTCAGGATCCCAACACTTATTAAAGCATATTCTGCACTTTTTCAGAGAATTAAATATTTATAGGGAGAGGATTCTAAAACTCATTGACGTGCATTGTTTGTTTTTTTTAATATCCTTTTATCTTATTTAGTTAAACTTACAGTAAATGAAGAAATACTGACATTATTTTCAGATTACACATAAATAGATTCATTAAATCTGCGAGGGAAAAAAGGAATTACTTTAGGGTTAGGATTAGGATTGACTCAATGATAACCTAATGAGCCCAATGGCACAATCTGAGACATTCTATGTGACTGATAACCTCTAATAACGACCATTTATTGGGATGATATCATCCGAAGCGTGGCTGCAAACAACCACTTAGTGGGAAAAAAGACTGAATCAACATGAGGAGGAACGCATGAGAAGATCCACAGGTTCTATATATTAGAAGAATGTTTATAGACTTCATTTTAACCTGCTGCCAGAAGATTCCACCTAAATAGATACATTGATCTCCTGCCATTCAAGAAATAACCCCGTAATATTACTGCAGTAACGAACCTATGGCAAGCCGTTTTTATTTGTACTAGTTTTAATGAATTTCTGATGTCTGAAAAAACTAATTTTCTTTGTCCAAATGACCATTTCAAACAAAATGACATTCTCCATATAGAATAAACATTCTTGGCGTCTATAAATTCATTTCAGATCTTTATATTCCTAATCAGTGATGGGAGTAACGGCGACCTTTTTTCAGTAACAAGCAGGGGCGGATCCAGAAAAATATTTATGGGGTGGCGAGAGGGGGGCAGGAATTTTTGAGAGATGGCAACATATGGCATTTGTTTACACTGAATCAAAGTTATCACAGTTTGGTGAGAATAGTATGTACAGTAAGTATTTCATGTGAAACAGTTTATATTAGACATACATCGTACAATGTGATCTCACTAAATAGGAGATAGAGGGGCATTATCACAGGAAAGGTATTAAGGTAAGACACAGGTGCTGAGTCACAGATGTGTGAGATTGACTGTCAGAGAGGCAGCTTTGCAGCATTTGCACAAGAAGAAACTATAGAAAGAAAAAGTTA
>NW_015153049.1:10437-12805 GCF_000732505.1 Cyprinodon variegatus | reverse complement strand
CTGTCAGTGTATTATTATTCATCTTTGTTGTGAAAATGTTCCTTTCACTTTAAGAGATCTGCCTTAAAATGTTACTTGTTTAGCAAGTACTATTAAGGAAATCTTTAAGTTAATTTGTTAAATGTATGCTATTTCTTTGCAGGTAATTGGAGTCCTCCATCAACAGATGATCCAGTTTGTTCTACGACCAGCAATAGCTATAGATAATACTGCTGCCATCTCCAGGGAGATAACCTTATGGTCAGAAACGCCCAAGTCATATGCTTTCATTCGGGTGATGGGGCGGACTCTGTTATGACTAAATCTAGAGCATGGCAGTGTGTGTGTGTGTGTGTGTGTGTGTGAACCTGTCTAGCCCTTAGAGTGAGGACCATTTTTCCAATTCCACCATCAAATTGAGGACCAGTTTTTGAAGTGAGGACATTTTGCTGGTCCCCATATGCTACTTTGCTAATTGTTAGCTCTAGGGCTAAAGTGTCAATTGGTTAGGGCCAGGGTTAGAGTGAGGTATGCATTGGTAATGTTTGGGTTTAGGGTTAGTTTTAGGGTTAGGGCATTGAAAGGGTTGAAAATTACTGAAAATCAATGGAAGTCAATGGAAGTCAATACATGGTCCTCATTGAGATTGGAGAAAAAATATGTATGTCTTTGTTTGTTTGTGTAGGTACTGTGACATGTTGTGTGAGATATAAGCAGTTCAGGAGTTCAAGGAACTCAGAAGCAGACAGCGGGATAAATCTCATAATGTTAAAACCTTTAATATTTCCTCTTAAGATAAATATATCTGTGCCGCTTTAAGATGTTAATGAATATTTCATTTTTTTTATACCTATGTTGCTAAAAATCAGTTAAACAGCATATATATCATACGATATAAAACTTGATGATTCATGCTGTTAAAGTTTTGCAGGACTCCAGTTAAATCAAAAATCAAAGATTAAAAAAAATACAAACTCTGTTCTTGCTTATACAGAGGCACTTGGAGCTTTTGCTACTGTATCTTTAAAGTCATAACTATAATTTTAGATAGTAATAGTGTTGCCAGTCTTTAACAGAGTTTAAATTAGTAAAATATCAATGAGGGAGTTCATCAATGTTGATGTTATTCAGGAGTTGCTTTGGTGTTTCCTTGGGTCGTAATGAATGCTCCAGTAGAGCATGAAAGCAGTGGAGTCTCATCCAGAAATAGGATTTCTTTCAAAAGCCACGGCTTAGAAAACTCCACATACAATTAAAACCGCAACTTTTTCCTAATTATGTTCACATGAAACCTAGGTGCAAATTCAAGCTGAAAGGCCATTACCTGCAGTCTCCTTATCATAACATCCTTACTTTCTTGATAAGCAGGATCCCTCCTCCCCTTCATTCCACTAGCCTCCCAATGTCTTCCTTTTTCCCTATTATCACATCCAATAAAGCCAATAAAGTTATGCATATATTCATACAGTTGTGCTGTTTAAATGAGTTTGTGGTTCTAAATAATGTACACATTAAATGGGTTGAGCAGTTCATGTTTAATTATATAAAAGACTCTTAGAGGACAGCAGAAAAACTCCACCCCATGAAACCCAGACTAATTCTAATGCTGCTTTCAGACCGAAGGCGTTGAACGTTGTGATTTCGGCGAGATCCGCAGATTGTTTACCGCCCTGCATTTCAGATGCAGAGTGTTTACACCTTGGACCCTTTGAAATAATGAAAACATAAAAAAAAAAAAACTAATGGAAACAAAAGACGTGTGCTACCTTTGTTTCAGAGATATTAAAGATTTTTTTTCGCCATCCAGAGATCTACTATCTCCCATTAAGCTCCTAATTGATTTAAAATAATCCAGCTTACTTTTCAGTGCTACATCATTTTTGCAGTAAAACTATTGTTTGTGATGAATTGGTTTTTAAGATTGAATCTTACGGCCTATGACATCACCGGTCCATCACCATCCCAGCAGACTTTAGTGCTGCACTTGTTCCTGATATAAAGCAAAACATCACATTTCATTCCTGTGCTGCTAATGAATATAACAGTGTATACCTTATTTACCTTATTTAGTGGATGGAATGATCGTTTAATATTTAGTAAATCACCATATGTCATCTCCTGTCAAAGTCTCACTGTCAGACTGCATTTCAGAATAAAAGCACAGGTTATTCACAGACTGCTGCTAAATTGTTCTCTATGAACAACATTGAATCGCCTTGGGGAGAGCACCATTTTTTTTGAAAAGTCCTGAAAAAAAAGAGACTTCTTCAGACGCAGCGCAGAGTCGGACAAGAAAGAAAGCTCCACTGCTGGGCTGTGGACAGTGACAGACCGGGCTCTGAAAGGACGTTTAAAGGTCCTTCTAGGTCTAAATTAAAACTTTTTTTTT
>NW_015153049.1:7443-8967 GCF_000732505.1 Cyprinodon variegatus | reverse complement strand
CCTGGGCTGCATCCTCCAAGGACGCGGTCTACCTAGACTGTTATTGAAGCAAATTGTTAAGCATTTCCAGAAAGGCTTTTTCATTTTAAGAATGTGGCTGCATTGTTTGACTCATAAATGAAATTAGTAATCAATCATCCTATTTGCATTTTCATTTTCTTCTTCAACACCGCTCATCCTTTTACTTAACTAAAATGAAAAAGAAAAAGACATTTGAGATTTATTTTTCAAAATGTACCCAAGCAAATACATACAAAAATTCAATTTGAAATGTAAAATTTGAAAATGAAAAAGCATTTCCAGAAATGCTTTTCATTTTAAGAATGAGGCTGCATTATTTGACTCATAAATGAAATTAGGAATCAATCATCCTATTTGCATTTTCTTCTTTAAGACTGCACAATTCATGGCATAATCAAGGAGAAAACACAGCGGACATTGCTTTTTCGTGTTCATGGTCTGCCTTCAAAGTACTGTCCACAACTTGAAAATGAAAAAGCATTCTGAGCGGCAGGGGCAGCAGAGTGACGTCAGCAGCCACTCTTCCTCAGGTCCTTGCTGACCGGGCTACCCATCTTGTTCAGTAGGGGACGCTGATTATTATCAGCAAAATCGCCCCTGCTGCTTCCTTTTTGCTGCTTGCGTCTGACGCGCGTTGGGCGGAGCTACTCTATCCTTTCATTGCCTGGCAGCTATATTTGCTGTGATCAGTGGGAATAAAGTAGTTTTATTTTGTTTTTAAGTGGGAAAACCCACCTGAAAACTTAATACAGTTCAGTCAGTTCATCCAGATTACCATCGCGCCTTCCAATAT
Source organism: Cyprinodon variegatus (assembly GCF_000732505.1). NCBI lineage: Eukaryota > Metazoa > Chordata > Actinopteri > Cyprinodontiformes > Cyprinodontidae > Cyprinodon > Cyprinodon variegatus. The sequence continues at coordinate 8,153 of NW_015153049.1, read as the reverse complement.
TATCTCTGTCTGAGCCGCTCAGACCCCCACATACCGACGGTGCGCTCTCAGTAATCCAATTCAACAGCAGCCGCTGGCCCGGTCGCCTCCTCACGATTCGCCGCGGTGGCTGGAAGCAGTTTTCATGTAGGTAATCCAAACTGCAGGGACCAGGATAATAAAAGCGAACATGTTCTGCCGGCAGATTTCAGCATTTTTAGTTAATTCAGACTGTTTCAGAGGAGTGATCATAGCGCTCTCTATCATCGGTGAAGTGTCTGTCTCCCTGCCAGCTCCCAGATCTGTCATGATCTGGCCTGTTTGCCCTCCCTTAATTAGTCATTCCTTTCACCTGCTGTTTTCCCTGCCTGCCTCAATTATAATTTATTCCTCTCACCTGTTTCCTCTTGGTTATATTCAGTTCAGCCTGAGCATTCAGGGCCAGATCATTTCTTGTCTTTCTGTTAGTCTGTCTGTCTGAGTTTATTCCTTGGTTCGTGTCCTGGATCCTGGCGGCCAGTGGAAAGAGGGTTTTTGTGTTTGTCTCGTCTCCTGGTCGTCCACTGTTCCTCCCCCGCTCTGGGTTTTTGGCTCATTATGTGGGGAGGTTCAGTTTTTATCCAGTAAGCCTGGCTCTAGGGAGGAGACCAGTTTAAAGTCCTGCTTCAAGTTCTGGTTCCACGTCCTGTCTCGGCTACCCTCTTCCACTGAGCCTGCTCATCTGCACCTGA
>NW_015153049.1:5226-6441 GCF_000732505.1 Cyprinodon variegatus | reverse complement strand
AATATATCTGCAAAATCTCTAATATTCAACAACAAAAAATACTTAGTTAAGCATATTGTGCAAAACAGCAATAAAATAATGTAACTCCTATCATATTTATAGTCCCCACACTGCAGATATATTAGAAGCTGTCCTTAAATTCCAGCCAAACCGATTTATACAGTAACAGATAAAAACCTTTAGATAAATCAAACATCACCGCTGCTTATCTGACTCTATAACCATTAAAACAACTATTTTCATTAATTTCAGACGGAACTATTCACAGACTTGTGTAATGTTAAACGCCAAGTAACCTTTTCTCTGATCAAGGAGCAAATCACAGCTTGCTTGGTCTTGCAATGAATCCTGGGAAAACCAAGGATACCGGGGATACATCGGACCCGTCCTTCAAATCGGGCAAAAAGAAGGATGCATTTTAAGGTCGCATAACGAGGACTCTTGGAATCCGACCAGACCTCGGCGCCGCGCTATGACGTAATCGTCCTTTGAATGTGGCCTTCTAAGGACGCGTCCTAGGATTTCAAACAGAGCAATCAGCTCTATCTATTGGCAGGAAGTGAGAGCAGAACAGTATGAATGCTCTCATCACGTGGCGTTCACCTCTGGTCGCCTCACCCCCCTGGTTTCTATACAAATGATGTGAATCCACAATGTTTGCCACTGCACCCGGTCTGAATGCACCATTAGTCCCCTATATTTGTAGTGGAATTTTGTCTGTTTATGGTAAACATGCTTACAAAACTGTCAAAATAGAACATTTTACATGATGGTGTCACTGCTGCCACCCTCTGGTTTAGAAGAGAACTGTTTGTGCAATAGGTCATGAATTAAATCCTTATTAAAAAAAAGTGCGAAACAAATCTGTCAAAAAGCACATTTCAGGATTGATCCCTGATATTTTCTGACAAATATGAATTAAAAGAAATTTGACAGATGTGTGGCTTTGAAGTGCTTTATTCGAATATACACTGCATGAAAAGTGAGATTTTCGTCCCCGTAAACCCCCGTAAACTCCCGCAGATCTCCCTGATTTTCGTCAGTTTCCGACAATTTGCAACCCGCGCTTGTCCGCGTTTGTCGGGCCACAAATTGTCGGAAACGGACTCTGACGTATGTGGAGGGCGATCAGCTGTACTAATGGCCCTAATTAGCATATGAATGCAGCAAACCCGCACGACCGGCCAGGTCTGGCTTGGATAACCTACTCAGTAT
>NW_015153049.1:0-2146 GCF_000732505.1 Cyprinodon variegatus | reverse complement strand
ATACTGAGTAGGTTATCCAAGCCAGACCTGGCCGGTCGTGCGGGTTTGCTGCATTCATATGCTAATTAGGGCCATTAGTACAGCTGATCGCCCTCCACATACGTCAGAGTCAGTTTCCGACAATAATTTGTGGCACGACAAACGCGGACAAGCGCGGGTTGCAAATTGTCGGAAACTGACGAAAATCAGGGAGATCTGCGGGAGTTTACGGGGGTTTACGGGGACGAAAATCTCACTTTTCATGCAGTGATATTTAATATATATAAACTTTAGAAAACAGTTGAAGGAGAAAAACAACACCACTAAAATATTAGACATTTGCGAGAAAGGCAACTTTATGCAAAACTGAAAAAACGGCTACAACACAGATAAATCCACTGAACACGTCAGAGGAACAGTTAACATCAACATTACACTTTCTGCTGAGTAAAAGTCTGACAAATGTCCAACAGGACACAATGCTCTACTAAAACATTTCAAAAGTTTAATTGTTTGCGTGTTGTGGAGTCATTCCTCAGCATGGAAGCTTCATCATCTCTCCATAACACCTAGTGTAGTAAGCATCTGTCTTTAACCCAATACCAGCATAAAGGGGCTGAGAGAATGTGGCGCGTTCTCTGTGAAGCAGGGTCATATTTTCAGAGACATTGTAGAAAGCCAGAGTTCCCACCTTATAATCCAAGTATACGCCAATGCAGGATATCTGCGCACCCAAGACCTTCTTTTATTTTTATCTGTTAGGTTTATTCTTTATACATCATGTGTATTGTTACTTTATTAGCCAGATTGGAGAGAGTAGAAGGCCTTCCTTCACATTGTGGATGTCACTGTGTGTACGGAGGTCATCTAAATAGGACAGCCTTCTTTTCTTTTAAAGATACACAGGATATGGGCAAATCTTGGAGCCGTACTGATAGAGGAGTCGTATCTGTAATTATGGGGCATAGAGGCAAGATGCATACAGGTCAGGGCATTGATAGCGTGTCAGTTTCTGATACGGACAGCTAAGCATCCACCTGATGCAACACATAGACGCATGAGGTATAAGGAGAAGATGAGCTTGTTTTGGGCTCAATCTTTGCCAGAAGCTCACGGATGTGATTTTTTGAGCCCACAGCTGTGCAAGCTCCAAGCATTTTCTCTTTCCTGTAACGACCTGACCTGGAATAAACTCTGTTACTTTTTTACTCCTGTTTTTATAGTCCATTTTCATATGGTTTTACCCAGTTTGAGTTAAGAGTAGTAAATAACTTGCACCCAGAAAAAGAACCGGAAGGGAAGTCCTGAGGCGCAACTGCCTACAAGGGGACATAACTTCCTCATTTCCAAAACACTCCAAGCTCCATGATTTGTCATCACATCCAAACTCTGACTCCTGGGAAGACCTGCAGATGTCTTTGTAAGCCACAGCTACAGGGCAGAGGGTTAGGGAAAATGAATACCAATCTGGTTCAGTGGTTCTCCTGGGATCAACAAGGGTTCATCTAAAGATGTTTTTAGAAATGAATGGTTAACCTTAGGTTAAATCTTTAGATAGTTAGTTATTGTAAGCAGAGTTATAAGTTGTGCTGTTTTATGGTTGTGATTTATGAGCATAGTCTTCCAGACTTAGGTCTACTTTTCTACCGCTCAATTTGGATATATAAAAGTTAATCAGAACAAAGAATAGTAGTCAGTAAAAGGAAAACTGAATGAGACAAGAACTGCATGATGTTAGAATGATGGAGGAAGACATAACCACCTGTTTAAAGATCATTTATTAGGTTGTTTTTACTTGTAGCTCCAAATATCGGGGTGATAAGCCTTTTTAGCATTTAATCAGGTGAGATAACAACAACAATAATAATAATCACCATCATCATAATAATCATAGTCTGATGAGATTATATGCGTTTGAAATTTTTATTGTATTATGTCTGTTTTAGATTAGTGTAAGACTGATAGAAGAGAAAGATTAGAAGACTGATGGAAAGAAGATTGAATAAGAGTGGAGGAAAATAGGGACACTGATGGAAAGATCAGCTGAAGACAAGGAAGAAAAATCTACCTAGAGGCGTTAAACAGAGAGCAGGCAGAAGTCAGCTAGAAAGAAAAGAAGATGGAGAAGAATGAATGACCAGATGGCATTAATAAACATTATAGATTG
>NW_015153048.1:19123-20445 GCF_000732505.1 Cyprinodon variegatus | reverse complement strand
AGGAACAAATCAAATCAAATGTAATGGTACCAACCTTAGTCAGGTAAATAACCTGCTGCTGTCATGCTGCACATATCTGATGTTGCTGCTATTTTCAAATTACTGTAAAAATGTCCATAGCTGCATATTGGTTATTTATTCTCCAGTTTATATTGTTAAAACACTTTACAGTATTTTATTGTTTATATTTTTTTGCCCAATGTGGGAAAATAAAGAGATTTTCTATTCTATTCTATAAAAGGGGTAGAAATCTAAACAATGTATGTATAAAGAATATATCTCTTATTTTCAACAACAAAATATAGTTAAGCATATTGTGCAAAATAGCAATAAAAAATTTAACTATCAGGTTTATAGTCCCCACCCTGCAGATCTATTAGAATCTGTCCTTAAATTACAGCCAAACTCATTTACACAGTAACAGATTAAAACCTTTAGATAAACCAAACATTACCACCACATATCTGACTCAATAACCATTAAAACAACTATTTGTATTAATCTCAGACAGAACTATTCACAGACTGGATTATATTAAACTGAACTTCCAATTTTCACCACTGTTCGGCGCCAAGTAACCTTTACACTGATCATGGAGCAGCCAGCTTGCTTGGTCTCGCATGGAATCCTGGGTAAACCAATAACCACCTGTTTTGTGTGTGTATGCGTGTGCATGTGTATATATGTGTGTATATGTGTAAACAAGTGTATATTCATAATAAAAAAGGAAACATCCAACTTTTCCAACAGTTCAGGTTCAGTATCTTCCTTTTTATTAAATCAGGGTTGTCATAGCATCTGTTTACCAGCAGATGTCAGTGGTGGGCAATGAATGAAGCATGCAGTAATGAACCTTTAGGTGAAGCATTGGGGTGGAAGGCTCCACCTGGCCATCATTAGTGCACTTCACCCAGAACTTCATCAGCAGATGATCTAATAAACCATCAGGAAGGGAAAGCTTAGACAGAAATGGATCTTAGAGTTTACAAAGTCCAGGATCTGGAAAGTTCAACAGAAAGTCCTGATCACAGTCCCAGAGGCTCGACCCGAATTCTGAAGAACAGGGGTCACCAACGTCACCAACAACTCAGCAGAGGGCTGAAATGTTTATTTTATTCTGTTGTTCTTTTTAAATCATGTATAGAGAATGTAATCATTTAAACATATAGAGCATTAAAGCATTTATAGAGATTTAAAATGTAAGAAAGGAAATTAGGAGTAAAAATAAACAATAAAAAAATGTTTATTATGTATAAAGTTAAGGTGAACGCTGATCCTTCCTTCCTTCCTTCCTTCCTTCCTTCCTTCCTTCCTTCCTTCCT
>NW_015153048.1:11294-16623 GCF_000732505.1 Cyprinodon variegatus | reverse complement strand
TAAATAACGAATTCTAAGGCAACGCAAATATTATGGTTAAAAGGCTGAGCTCATAGGTGATGATAAATAACATAGTTATGTATAATATATTAAATTTCTGACTTTATATGCCTGTAACTATTACACACTGTAGCTTTAAGTAAAAAGTATGATAGTTAAGTAAAAAGTATGACACAATAAAGCTAATCCTCAAAGTACATCTTTTGTCTTTAAATTGTTACTCAATTAAATGTAACTGAGTAAATGTAACCAATCACTACCCCCACCCCCCACCCCCCACCCCTCTGGTTGTTATCATGTACTATTAATGAAATGGCAGAAAATCTATTAATTCAATTTAAGGTTTGCAGGAGTTTCAATATCAAAAATAAATACAAGGCTCATGAAAAGACGCAGTTATCTTTTCTCGCTTCATGAGAGGTTCTTCTTGATCTGGTAAATAAAGTTATCAGCTTATTGATTACTTGTAGATGTAGGATTCATAAATTCTCTAATATCTCACACTCAACTTGCTTTAAAAGAAAATTGAAAGGCAGATGAAAAACATATTAGATGATTTAGTTTTTAAAATGATGAGGCCTTAATCTGACAACCAATTTCTACAACGAACAGCTATGATTGAACAAAATAACTGTAAATCAATCCCTTTTTAGATTCTTACGACACTCAAGATATTCTTTTAAAATTTGACATGCCATAAATAGCACAAAAGCATCTATTAGTTATTGAAGAGATCTCATGGCACAAGTTAATATCTGCACTGACCAGAAATAGTCAGTCGGTTGTAACCCACAGTATGTCAGAGTTTAAAAGCATCCAAATCTATGACTATAAATTATAGCATTTAAATAAAAAACCATAGTCTTTAACAGACTCCTATTACAGAGGCCATGTTGAGTATATAAAGATCATGATTTAGATGGGTTTACCTTTTTATTACATTTAGAAAAAAAAACAGTTTTGTTTTAACACATTTGAGTTCACAACTTAAATATCAGACATTGAAATGTTTTTTTTTCTCTTCTTCTTGTAGAGCTTTTAATGTTACATCCCCGATCCAGACTGATCTTTTAGTTCTAGTGTCTGTGTACTGATGCTTCTACCAAACCATTCATCAGTCTTGAGCTGTGTTGTAGAAACCACATTCAACACTTCATCTACAGCAAATGAAAAGCCACGGTGCAGTGGGACTGGAATTCATTGCAAATTACTTTGACAGCAGCACCTTGATAATCAGTGGACATTTGTAACTGAGCAACTTCCTTATCCATCATATCATTTCTCAGTGTTCCTCCATGTTCCAAGCAGAACGTAAGCACAGAGACACCTGTATAGCTGTTGTTATTACAGAACAACCAGCTTAACAAGAACAGTTGGAATATCATATCACAGTTCACTGTCTTCGATGTTGGGTATTATTAATCACAGGAGGTCTTCCTTTAATTTGGGATTTATGCACATACCAGAAGAAGAGTGTGAGCAGCACCCTAGAGGGAAAATCTAGCACATTGTAGCAGCTTTTAGCAACTGTGGTATCGGCAGGCTTCTTGCAGGTATGTTTCTTAATGCTGCCTCAGCTAGGATTGCTCCTACTGAGTAGGTTGATGTAGGTGGCATCTTAGGAAAGCTCAAAGGTTCCTGAAGGAAGTGTTTGATGTAGCTCCTCTGGTTGAGCTATATTCGTCTGCCTCTTTAGCCTGCTCTGGTACTCTGCCTCTGGACTCCTCGCAGTGGGAAGCATGGACCCAGGTGGTTCTCTCAGCGTTCTTTACTGCTGTGTGGGTGGTCAGCAACACCAGGAATGGACCCATCCACCTCCAGGATCTCCAATCTTCATCCTGAAATTACTAATAAAGACAAAATCTCCTTGCTGTAAATCATGGAATGTGATTTACAGCCACGGCCTTCAGCTGAGCTATAAGAGAAATGCACTAATGAAGCATTTTATCATCATATGCATCTGTAGATGTATGAGTCTCTCGCAGTCCTGCAAAGAGAATGTCAAAAAGCCTGAGATTAGATTTTTTACGGCGGCGCATCAAAACAATTTAGAGTGCCTGGACCCAATTCAGACCCATTTCTGCACAGATCTAATTTCTCTTTCAGCAGCTCCTCCACTCTGTGGATGATAGACCACAATGCTTCATTAGGTTAACATTAAACATTTCAGCATATCTTGTAATATTTCACTTGCAAAATGTTAGGCTTCAATCCATCTTGAAAATATCTAATTTACCAAGCAACATTTCTTTCCTTCACATGGAGTTAGTTCAATTAAATCTATCATAAGATGTTGAAATGGAGCATCAACTGTTTTTGTGGCTCCTTGGCCCATCATTTTCTTTCCTCTAGAAATATTGTGACTTGCACAAATTAAGCAATCTTTACAAAACCTTGTTGCTATTTGAGAAAAATTAACTGTTAACCAATTTTTGTCCATCCATTTCCTAGTCCTCCCTTTTGACCCATGGGTCAAAACACAAAGGGATCAAAAAAATTGTTTAGGTAATCATTTAAACCCCACCAGACGTTATTTGAAGAAAAAAAAAAAGAAAAAGAAGAAAAAAGTTAAGTCTAAGAGTTCCATCTTAGCAAAGGTTGGGGCATGCAGCAGGCTCTTTAGCAGCCGTGCAGTTCACAGGTTTTGGGCAGAAAGCTAAGTAGTTTAGCTTCATAAATTAGCCACAAAGGAATGATAGAGAATAGGCTGCCCCTCAAATTTAAGAAAAAGAGGGAATAAAAAACTAGACTTAGATAGATTGAATGACTAAACTGAAGTATTTAATGATAGCAGCATTGTATTCATTTTATTATTATTACTAAATTTTATTTGATTATATAAACCCTCATATAAATCTCCCCCCATTAACACATGCTTTCTCATGTGTCAAAATAACAACAGTGTTCTATGGGTGTGATGATCTGGAAAGGAAAAGCATTTCAGATCCTGTTGGGAGCTGGAGAAATCCCATCTTTCTCCAGCAGAGTCCGCCGTGGATCCTCTGAGGGAGCCCCCTGCACAGCTGCAGCTCGTCAAGATCATCAGAGGATCCACTACTTAAGCTGTCTTCAGACCTTGCCTCNATACTTCAGTCTCGATAACTATTCAGGAGTTTAAGACAGAACCTCCATTGAGACAAATCACTGGAATTAAGTTGTTGTTTCAGAAATAGACATCTAGGTGATCATAAGCAAAATAAAAGAAAATACTTTTTTTTAAGAAGAAGAGTGAGAAAACAAAAAATTGAAACTGTAGCATAACACAAATTTGTTTGTAACAGGTACATCCTCCAACAGGACAAATAAACATCAAAATGTCAAAGTCAAACCGTCAATTCAACCTAGAATGATTGTTTGGATCAAAATTTAGCCCTTCAACCCAATCAACAGTCTGGAAGCTCAGAGATTTGGTTAAAGCCGCCTACAGCTGTAAACACCACTAAGGATGGTTTTAGGATGAGATAACAAACTTCCACTGTTAATATCTACTGTTTACTACATGTTTACCTGAATGGTTCAAATTACTCACAAAGGACAAAATAGTCAGAGAACTTAATTAAGTAGGAGTAGTTAAGTAAAAAGTATGACACAATAAATCTAATCCTCAAAGTACATCTTTTGTCTTTAAATCGTTACTCAGTTAAAAGTAAGTAAATGTAACTAATCACTACCCCCCCCCTACCCCCCTCTGGTTGTTACCATGTTCTATTAATGAAATGGCAGAAAATCTATTCATTCAATTTAAGGTTTGCAGGAGTTAGAATATGAAAAATAAATACTTTACAAGTCACATGAAAAGACGCAGTTCTTCTTGATCTGGTAAATAAAGTTATGAGCTTACTGATTACTTGTATATGTAACATTAATAAATTCTCTAATATCTCACACAAATTGCTTTAAAAGAAAAATGAATGGCAGATAAAAAACATATTAGATGGTTTAGAGTTTTTAAAATGATGAGGCCTTAATCTGACAACCAAGATCTACAACGAACAGCTATGATAGAACAAAATAACTGTAAATAAATCCCTTTTTAGATTTTTACGACACTCAAGATATTCTTTTAAAATTTGACATGCCATAAATAGTACAAAAGCATCTATTAGCTATTGAAGAGATCTCATGGCACAAGTTATTAACTGCACTGACCAGAAGCAGCCAGTCGGTTGTAACCCACAGTATGTCAGAGTTTAAAAGCATCCAAATCTATCACTATAAATTATAGCATTTAAATAAAAAATCATAGGCTTTAACAGACTCCTATTACAGAGGCCAGGTTGAGTATATAAAGAACATGATTTAGATGGGTTTACCTTTTTAATATATTTAGAAAAAAAACAGTGTTTTTTTTTTAACACATTTGAGTTTGCAAGTTAAATATCAGACATTGAAATGATTTTTTTTTCTCTTCTTCTTTTGGAGCTTTTAATGTTACATCTCCGATCCAGACTGATCTTTTAGTTCCAGTGTCTGTGCACTGATGCTTCTACCAAACGATTCATCAGTCTTGAGGTGTGTTGTAGAAACTACATTCAACACTTCATCTACAGCAAATGAAAAGCCTTGGTGCAGTGGGACTGGAATTCATTGCAAATTACTTTGACAGCAGCACCTTGATATTCAGTGGGCATTTGTAACTGAGCAACTTCCTTATGCATCATATCATTTCTCAGTGTTCCTCCATGTTCCAAGCAGAACATAAGCACAGAGGCACCTGGATAGTTGTTGTTATTACAGAACAACCAGCTTAACAAGAAGAGTTGGAAGATCATATTACAGTTCACTGTCTTTGATGTGGGGTATTATTAATCACAGGAGGTCTTCCTTTAATCTGGGATGTATGCACATACCAGAAGAACAGTGTAAGCAGCACCCTAGAGGGAAAATGTAGCACATTGTAGCAGCTGTTAGCCACTGTGGTATCGGCAGGCTTCTTGCAGGCATGTTTCTTAATGCTGCCTCAGCTAGGATTGCTCCTACTGAGTAGGTAGATGTAGGTGGCAGCTTAGGAAAACTCAGGTGCTTGATGAAGGTTCCTGAAGGAAGTGTTTGATGTAGCTCCTCGGTTGAGCTATATTCATCTGCTTCTTTAGCCTCGTCTGATACTCTGCCTGTGGACTTCTCGCAGTGGGAAGAATGGACCCAGGTGGTTCACTCAGCAGCCTTTACTGCTGTGTGGGTGGTCAGCAACACCTGGGATGGACCAGGTGTTGTTTTGTTTTGAACAAATAACAAAAGTGTTCTATAGGTGTCATGACCTGGAAAGGAAAAGCATTTCAGATCCAGGGAAATTTTTTTTTTTTACAGTGTCCTGTCTGGCAAGGTGGCA
>NW_015153048.1:4600-7811 GCF_000732505.1 Cyprinodon variegatus | reverse complement strand
CCCTTATTTTATTTTTACAACACTGTTATGAGGTGGGACTTCCTCAGGTGTTGTTTACTGAATGCAAAATTATGAAATTAATTATTTTCAGGTATGACAAGGTGGGGGTACGAAAGGGATCAGATTAGAATCACCCACAGTGTCTTAAGCAATGCTGGGATAGCAGTGTAGTAACCATCACAAACGCACATAATATGACAGTCCTGTTATTACATCACTTAATTTGGAGAAGAAAAGGTAACTATTGCCAATTTGTTACAAAAATCTACAGCCTCCCTGCTCATCCACTATACATGGTTAAATACACAAAGTGGACTGGAAAACTCCAGAGTGGAAACCATTACAAATTTTTCTTAGGTGCCTTAGGTGATATAAAATAATAAAAAAATAAAATAAAAAAATAAGAAACTCTCCAGAGGTCATATATTATGAGGTGAGGAAACAGGCCTGTTTTATATTAGGTAATCCTCAGAGATCTCTAACGCAGCACATCATTAAAGAAAGGCACCTATAGATAAGAGAAAGATAGAAAGTTTTGCTACAGTAAGATTCCGTTTATCAGAGAAAGCTAATTAAACCCTGACCAAACTGTTATTGAGAGTTTTAGTTACTGGATATCCATTATTAGATGAAAAAGGAATATCAATTTAAACATGAGACCGGCAACTCACCGGAGTAAAACTGTAGAATATAAATATCTGGCTGGCTTGCCAAATATGGAAGCAGTTGTACTGCGCTATGTAGTCCTGTTTCTGACCTTATGTTCACTTAGCAACACAGAGAATGCAGCATGTAAACAGAGTCTACATACTGGGAGTCACGTACGAATCTTGGCAAAAACAGGGTTCTTACTGGCTGACTCGCAGGCAATCAGGTCATAAGCTAAGAGATTTCCAGGAAGAGCGTCCAGTCATGCGCGTGCATCCACACAGTGCGATGTGGAACCTATAAATGCCGCTCAGAATGGACTGAAGGTGGGGGATAACTGAATTTTGACGATGCGTTGCTGGATGTATGAAGACAGCTGTATGAATTCGGTTTTATAATTAAATGTGTCCCTCCTGCGGATGATAATATGGTGTGAATCGTGGCCTTCTTTCTGTCATAAGGGAATTCTACCAATGAGCTTCCATAAAACATACAAAATTGTCAAGAAACGAATATAGTCTCTATAATGTACTTTTATGGGTGTGTTCAACAGACTTGCAGTCTGTTGAACCTGGATCACTCCAACGGCTCCCTCACTAGTGGTAGAGTGACCTCACTTCTGTGCCTGATATCCCCCTTGCTGAGAATGGCTTCTCTGTCCTCTCTGGCCTCCATGGTAGAATGGTGGACCCCCATGATGAACTGAGCTTCTGCCACATCCTCCTCTGCCCCCATGTTTTTTATGTGGACAGTTTCTGGCCCAGTGATCAGGTTTGGCACAGATGTAGCAGCAACCATCCATTGAAGAGCTGTCCTTGACTGAGGGCTGCACGGACAGTTTTAACAGTTGAGTGGCAGTTTTGGAGGAAAGTCAGCTGTGTCTCAGGCTGTTATTTTCTTTTCCCGTTGCACACATTTTCTATCACAGTCACTCAAATTGTTCTTATGGCGGCCCCTCCTTGAATGAAGAGCTGGTCCATACGGAGAGCTGGTCCATAAGGGGCTGTTTGCAGTCTGTTGAGAATAGTGGCTCCTATTTAGTGACCATGGAGCAAAGGTGATAGATGGATCTCCACTGTTGGCCCCAGGGATACTAGAGTCTGGGTGTGAGTCTAGTTGGAGGTCAAATGACAGTCTCAGTTCGCCCCGTCATCTTCCTCCTCTGCTTTGGCTCTGGTTTGTAGCCTTCGGTTGATAAGGTGGAGGCCGAGCAGAGAGCAGCAGGCTTGGTAAACTGGGATACAGGCTGGAGGTGCTCATTGGTGCCGTTGGAGACGAACCCGCGGCCACAACAGCCGAAGCAGAAGAGTAAAAAAAAAGGAAAGAAAGATGTGCATTAGTAAATAGAACAACTGTGAATTTTCTTAATTTGTTCCTATCATTATGTTACATGTTATATTCTATTATAAGACGTTTTTACTTATCTTTTTTTTTCTTTTTCTTATTTTGAGCGCTCACAATTACTCCGGATCATTGCTTTCTCTTTTTATTTTGTTGCAACACTTGGTCTACTTTTTCAAAACTCGGTCTTAAAAAAGACTTACCCTCGGCCTATTTAAGACCTACTATTGGTCAGTCTTTTGACTGCCTATTAAATGTTATAGCAATATTTTCTTTTTTTTCTTTTTACCATTAAAAGAGTTTCTTAGTTTTCTTCCTCTCTCAGTCTGCTGAAGTTATTGTCCTCCTGTCGAGATCGATCCACTAGGTGCATCAGAAGAGTCCTCCTTCTCTGAAATGGCCTATTTCAGGTAGAGGAAAAACCCATATGGTTTTGGTGATCAGCCCTTCTTCTAGAATCCACAGAGCAGACGGATCAGCGAAGGATCCTGTTCGTGACGCCAAATTCTGGAGTAAAAAATGAGCACTGAGAGTTGATGTGCAAGGAAGAAAAGGTTTTATTTTACTCTGCAGAGGAGAATGGCACAAACCAGCTGAATACAGCTGAGTGCGATTCTGAAGCATTCAGAAAGACACCCCTACATTTAAAAAGAATCCACAACATACACACACATGAACATTGAATCTTCCCAAGAGAAACACTTTAGTCCATCAAAGGACATAAATTTGCTCAGATAAACATTTCAGACAACTGTTCTCTGTTCACACCAGAAACAGGACAGGAGAACGATAAGGGCATAAACTTTAACCATAGCATGAAGAAGGCTTTGTGAACTCATTATTTCTAATGACCTTCCCCTCACCCTTATCTAGAGTAGGGAGGGGAGACACCTGCTTTCTGTCCCCTTAAACAGCATAGCATAGTGAATGGTACAGGATTTCTCTATCATTACTTCTGTTCAAACATTTTATCACACAAAATAGGCCAAGGAAAAACCTTGATTCCACAGTCTTTAATGGAAATTCATTATTTACTCAAAACTCAAGTGCAGACAAAACCATATATTCTTATCAACAATTACCTTCATTTCACCTTTAAAGCCAGCATTGAAATCATTAAATCTAAATTAGCCTTTGTCAATTAACAATCTTTTGATTGTTTCTGGGTCTAATAAAAAAACATAGAAAGATGTCTTCCCTTTCAATGCCTGGCAGTTGAAAG
>NW_015153048.1:0-3545 GCF_000732505.1 Cyprinodon variegatus | reverse complement strand
TCCCACCTTTTATGTTGTGCTGATTCAAACTGACCAGACTATTCATCAAAACACAGTCTAGTTTATAGTCATCAGCTACTTCAGTTAATCCAGATTACCTCACCCCCTGATGATATGGAGTATAAACAGTAGAATGTTCTAACCTGGATTAAAATGATCTCAATCTTTCTCCTCTATACTAATCTCATCACTACAGATATTTTAACAAACCTGACAACGGACACTTTCTTTACAGAGTTATTACGTCTCTTTGTCATGCCCTGTAAATTGTATCTATTGAGATTTGTCAGAGACAAGACAAACATGATATTGGATTCAGGAAAAATAACTTTGCAAATAAATAGAAATTGAGCCTGCACAAGAAAGAGGTTCAAGCAGCTTCTGCAGGAGCGGAGGAAAAGCCCAACCCAACTTCAAGCTTTCCTCCTCCGAATCCCCTCCTGCAGCCATCTTTTATTAACAGAGCATAGCACATGATTACAAAACAGTATTTGTTCTGACACAACAATTGTTCAATTCATACAGACAAGTTGCTCCATCAGAATGACAAGGCAAGATGGTCTCCTGACTGAATCACAAGACACAGTGCAGCAGGCAGGATGGTCCCCTGACTGAAAAAATGTTTCATAAGCACAAATTAATTTTATAATCATCATTGATTAAACCTGACACATGACAGGTTTGGTTTGGCACACTAGGGACAGATATTTTAAATGACCAGCAGGTGTTGCCTTTTCAGCAATTATATTCTACCGCCTTGTTCTTCATAGTCAGTAAATAGGACATTTAGGAATCAGGCGATTGTGTGAAACTTTAAGTTGGAAAATACTGTTTTCTGTCAGTTATTCAGGCATATATATGGAAAAACAGCCAAGAATTAGTTCAATTATGTTAATTCCGTTTATATTCAGGAAATAGTTTAAGGATATATGTATGCAGCATGTTGGATAATAGAAGCTGTCAGTTGATGTGGATCGTTGCAGGTTGGAGAGTTACAATGATATTTGTAGATGTTTTCATAACTGTTATAGGCTTCCATCTATGTGACGTTATAATCTAAATGTATACCACACCATGAGTCAGGTCTCATTAGCAGGTAAACCCATCTCTCAAGGTACATCAGAGACATAAAACAACATGCCCATAGGGCCAGGAACGAGAGGCTGAGGAAATAGTTTGGCTCACACAAGACAGTTTAATGACCAAAGTAGCCGAAGGAAAACATTATTTTTATAGAAGCTATCTGCTCGGGGTGCCTGAACTGACGTATTTTGCTTGGATGTTGCACATGCACTAAAGCATCTTCCTTGGGGCTAGGCCCCCACATATAGGCTCCTAAAGACACCCCTGATCCCTTACATTATGGATAATTTGAAAACCCATCAAATATGTTTAATAATGAGACATCATTCATTTTATAATTCCACCAACAGAAGGAAACAAATCCCCAGCCAGGAAGTAACCTGGATGAACCCATTTAAACAACAGCAGTGTTTGCACTCACACTGAGTCATTAAAGGGGTTAATGTCCTTTGATGTCAGCATGTTAACTCCCTTGACAACCACTCAGTCTGACTAAACAGACCAGTCAGACCAGTTACTGCAGCAAGAAGCAACCAGCAGCTCCATTTTCTGGGNAAAGGGGTTAATGTCCTTTGATGTCAGCATGTTAACTCCCTTGACAACCACTCAGTCTGACTAAACAGACCAGTCAGACCAGTTACTGCAGCAAGAAGCAACCAGCAGCTCCATTTTCTGGGCTTGTTTCTCCTCACAACCCCATCATGATACAATTTCAGGTGAATTCTTCCTTTTCATACTGTTATCACTGCAGAAGTATTACTGGCTTTTGGTTCTGAAAGAAGAAACTACAAACCACAACAGCTGTGACATCACCAGTTCTGCAAACTTTTAAGAGGTGCTTTCGTTTTTGGCACACTGTTACCTCCAACGGTGCTCGTATTCGGCTTCAGTCTGTTGTTTAGATCTTATCTTTTGAAACTTTGGACCATCTAATCAAACTGTACGTTTGCTTGCGCTATATAAGTACAGGCCATTTATCATTCTGAGGACGTCCCCCACCCCAATTTTATTTTGCATTTTAGACACTGTCATTGGCTCCCTCGGATGGCTCCCTCCAGCCCCTCTTGCATTAGACATTGAGAGTTGTGGGTGGTTGATTGGGGGTTTAGCTATCTAGCTATCTTCTGGAGGGGGGTTGGAATGTGCCTCGCACCCCTTTTGATAGTTTTAATTACATCTTAGAACAACATGAAACAACACATTATTTAAGCAGGTGCAGGGAGGATCGGGGTCTTTCTCACACCCCTCTGGTTGGGTGGCTCCTGCGGGACATGTTGGCCCCATTCCCGGGGGGCTTGTGCCGGGGGTCGTCTTGTCCGGGTGCCGGATTGGGGGCCGGGGTCTAACGAAGGAATTAGAGTGGTTAGTGTGTAACTGTGACACCGCTAACCTGCCCCCCATCCAAATTTCAGGGTTCACCTAGTGGGTCATCCGGTAATCCCAGGACCGGCCACCGGCTCTGCTGGGTCCTCGGTCAGTTCCGCTTCGGGGTGGCTGGCTGCCGGTGGAGTCCTCAAGGCTGTCTCTCCTCTTCCCTTTATGAGTGGTGGATTTCCTGGCTTGGCCCCTCCAGGGTGCCTTTGGTTTGGGGCTCCCTTTCTTGGGTCCCCCGGCCTTTGCCTTGCTTCTCTGGAGGGGTGCCTCTTCGGCTCTCCATAAACACTATTGAGCATTTTTTCTATGGATAAATTTTACATGCAGTAGTGCGCTCTCACAAACACCTACAGGTGCTTGGTTCCAGGTACTCAGAGATTCACTTCCATACAGAAAGCCCATACTCTTATCTTCAGGTAACACAGATTACACATCGGATTAAATAATACTACTTATACTTACAGTGATAGTATAAAGGTGTTACTTTATTGTATGTCTCGTACCATATCCGTTGGTTCTGCTGTTCTTTTTCCATCTCTTTGCAGGTGATGAAGCAGACTGAAAATGTTTTCTCCCTTTTATCTCCTCTTTTTTTTCTGTTTTTTCTTTCCTGTTCTACTTACATTGCAGTGTCCATATAATCTGTAAATCTCCCTGCATAATTATAATAAAGCTATTTATACGCATGAAACAAGCGGAACACTATGGCGATAGCCGTACTGCTAAAATCTGTTGGCCTCTTTTTGGCATCAAGATAATTATTCTTATTGCCACATTGCCAGACAGGACACTGGAGGGGAAAAAACAAAATAGTTGGCACTTAATAAATATTAACTAAGCTAATCATAGATTTTACCAACTAGAGTTAAACCTAAAGCTAATAGACAGATAACAATAAATCATAAAATGAAACATAAACCCTGACAGAAATACCACCTGGTGTCACTTTGAGCCTCTCCAGCTCTCGGCTCTGACATCATCATTTTTACTGCTCCCTCATTGGTTGGGCTACAATTGTTCAGATTTGGGTTGTTATGTTTTCACATACCGGCCTGTTGCCATGACAACCCAGGTAAGGGGTGTATAGC
>NW_015153047.1:19994-20469 GCF_000732505.1 Cyprinodon variegatus | reverse complement strand
GCATTTAGAAGGAGAAAGTTAAGAGTCATCCAGGTTTTCATGTCCTCAAGACATGCCTGCAATCCATGCAATGGGTCAGCCTCATCTGGATTTATAGACAGATATAGCTGGGTATCATCAGCATAACAGTGAAAATTAATCCCATGCTGTCTAATAATTTTTCCGATTGGGAGCATGTATAAAGTAAAGAGAATTGGTCCTAGCACTGATCCCTGTGGAGCTCCACAGGTAACCTTTGATTATGTTGAAGATCTGTCATTAACATGAACAAACTGAATTGGATCAGATAGATAAGATTTAAACCAGTCTAGTGCTGTTCCTTTAATTCCAACAAAAATATTAAAGTCTTTCCAAAAGAATATCATGGTCAACTGTATGAAATGCAGCACTGAGATCCAACAGGATGAGCACAGATACAAGTCCATTATCTGAGGCCATGAGAATATCATTAGTGACTTTCACCAGAGCTGTTTCA
>NW_015153047.1:12763-16474 GCF_000732505.1 Cyprinodon variegatus | reverse complement strand
TATATATATATATATTGTTGCATGTGCGGAAATGAGCTGATGATATGGATTGTGCTTTCGGTACGGGTCAGGTGGTGACAGTGCACCGTCTTGCCGATCTACAGCTGACTCTACGGCGCTCCAGCACTGTTCCACTGTTTGGCGTGCCACATCCCTTTTCAGACTAATGCAGCTAAAAGAAAGAAGCAGGAAAATGCAACCATCCTCGCACCAAGACCCCGTTGGAAGACATATTGTGTGCAGATACTCTCTGATCAAGATGGAGCGCTACTTACAGGCATGGGCAGAGGTTCCTCTTTACCCTACTCCTCTGTACTGGGCCGTCTGTTCAACTTCCGGTATTCTGTACCTGATGCTGCAGAACCCATCCACCCCTCGCTTATCAGTATGTCCGCCTCTGTCACCTGCAGGATCAGTTTCTCCCTCTTCTTCCATCAAGGCTCCTTTTTTTTTGGCTTCAAGTCAGCCTCTGCTGACACCTGAGCACTGCAATTATGGAGCACAATTAACTCCTTTGACAACTTCAGCCCATTGCGCTTGAATTGTCACAAGGGAAAAACAAAAACCAAAACAATCCAAACATGCAGAACGCAACAAAAAAATGTAAATAAAAGAAGGACACGATCATATTTATCCCTGTGCAATACTGACTACTTAATTAGACAGTTGACCCTTCAGTTTAACAAACTGTGGTCTGCTTGTCAGGTAGTCTTTGATCCAGTTGATTTTTGATGCCTCCATCTGAGTCTTCTGAAGTTCCTCACAAAATAAGTCAGACTGAGTTTTGTCAAATGCACTGGAGAAATCAAAGAACGTGATCCTCGCAATGCTGTCTGTCTTGTTTAAATGACAGTGGGTTTGTTTAAGCGGGTGCATGATGGTATCATCAACCCTAACTCCATGTCAATTAGCAAACTCCATCTGTCTGATCATCACACAATCTGATATTGTTCTGCTGGAGCTTGTTTTCTACCCTCCTTCTGTATGCCTTTTTGCTTTCTCTTATCTTGACCTGCACTCCTCATTAATTCCCCATCTCCCTTCTTAAAGGCTTTTTTTTTATTGTTGAGCAGTTTCTTCAGATCACTTGTGATCCACTGTTTATTATTTAGAAAGTATTTCACTGTTCAGGTAGGGATGGCGTTAACTACACAGATGTTTCTGAAAAAATACATAAATGAAAAACTGTGATAAACAGGTCCTCTATGTTGGGATCTGGAGGCTTGTTCACTTTCTCCACCAGAGGGCGCCTGAGATCTTCTCCTGAGGGCATGAGCTCACCTACACACCTGTTTCTTGTCTCCTCATCAGAGGACCTACTTAAGGAGGAGGAGACTGACACTTCCCTGCCAGAGTGTTTGCCAGTAATGGTTAGCAAATCCTGAGCCAGCCAGCCTAATGTAGACCCTGTTGTTGTGAGCCTGTCTGACCCTGTTTCTCTCTGTCTCTCAGATCCTGACTTGCCTGGAAACCTGAAACTCTGGAGAGAGAAATCTCTGCCTGGAATCTGCCTGCCTGCACTCAGTCTCTGTCTCTGCCCTCAGCCCTCTGCCTGTCGACAAGCCTCTGGACTCACAAGGTCCCCCCCCTGCAGATCAGAATCCCTTCTGAGCAGGTATTTTACCCCGTCATCTGTAAACTGCTCATCATCTGTAAACTTTTTTTTTTTTAGATTTAAACTTTAACATGTCTGACGTTGTGGAAACATTAGGCTGTCATTTTCTTCTCACAGTGTGAAACCTCAACGTTCCAAGGTATTTATACTATAGTGGTCATGCATAAAATAAAGCATAGAAGAACATAATGGCAAAGCATCTCAAAAAAACTATTTACAGAAATGGTGCATAGCCTCCAATCTGATCTAAAAAGTATTAGAAAAACAATATTAATTTAAGTATACAGGATTTAACCCACATGCATACACATGAACATGCTGAGCTTCTGTTTTAATGTTTCTCCTCTAGAGGGCACCACTGCACTGTGGAAATAATTTCAAATGGATACCCTGGAAAACAGTGTTGGTAATTTTTAACACTAGAATCTTTTAAGCCTGATACATGGGGATGGAAATAATTTAAGCTTGTTATTAGCAGTCCTGAAAACAGGAACATGGTATTTCTAAATATCTTTATTAATAGCTATAAAAGAGCAAAGTGAGATGATCAGGTTGATCGTTCACATGCTTCAAGTTCTGGAGGGACCTATAAACACAGAAGGACAAAAATACAGATAAATATGTTTAAAATTCAATTAATTGTTTTTATTTTTTTGTAAAAATATTAAATATTATTAAAAAAATATTACTTTAGAAGTCTACAATACCAGTTTTCTTTCTTTCTGTTTCTACTGTGTGAGTGTCTTTATTTTAGTTGGTGATTATTCCTGCATTTTTGGATTATTTCTCTCTCATTTCCCTCTCTTTTTTTCACCATTTACTTCATGTTGAAACATTTCTCCTCACCCAGATCCTCAATAATGAGTAGATTCAGTTCACCTTTGTTTTCCTCTCTACCTGCACCAATGTTCAATTGCCATTTCCCTCTTTGTCTTTGTGGATCATCAGTGTTTTTCCAGTGTTTCAGTCTGATTTTCAGATAATAAAACCTCCAGAATACTTATGAAGCTGTTACACTCTGGTTTTCTGGGGCCAAAACACTGATGTCCTGAT
Organism: Cyprinodon variegatus; assembly: GCF_000732505.1. Lineage (NCBI taxonomy): Eukaryota > Metazoa > Chordata > Actinopteri > Cyprinodontiformes > Cyprinodontidae > Cyprinodon > Cyprinodon variegatus. Next base: position 13,806 of record NW_015153047.1, on the reverse strand, counting down.
ATAATTCACACTTTGAGACTTAATATCTATTTTCCTTTACATTTTTACCTATTGCAGTTTTAAATGGTCAATAGAGTAAATTACATTCAAAGGACTGCATGTAAATAAAAAAAGCTTTACTAGGATAGAAATTCATGCTTTTCATCACTGAAACAGGGGGAACTAGGAATTAATTTTTTGTGAGGACGGTTCCTAGACTAACACAAACCCTTTGCTCTGTTGAATCATTCTCTCATTTAGCTCTCAGGAGTGATGTCTACATTAAGTTCTCATAAATAATCTTTACAGTATTTACAAAATAAATCTCTGGCAGCATAAGTTACTATAACTGCGAATAATGATTAAGTAATATTTTTAATATTAACAAATCTTATCCAGGTACGCAACTGAAGGAACTACAACTCATAGATTAATAGATAATAATTAATCCATTAAAAAAATATATTTTAACCTAAATCATTTTTAGGATTCCAGGCCAATGCTCTAACCACTAGGCCGCCACTCCCTTAAACATGAAAATACAAGGATATATTTTACACCTATAATAATGTTATAGCCAGAATGTTATAATAATAATATTATCAAAACCATTTTTTCCATTAAGATAACAATATAATCATTCAATCATTTACTCACTTTACTTTTTTATTAATTTGTTGTTCTACTACCTAAATAAAAGAAAACATGTAAGTTTAGTTGTTATGCTGATTAAATCTTTATTCCTGCCTGTTTTCTGTTGATCAACTTAGTGACCTGTTGTGTATCTGTCTTTAAATAACATTCATAAAATGATGATTATTTATGAATTTTAGAAAGAAAAAAAAACCTCATACATGCAAGCAAATAAACAATGAAGAAAAGATGTTTTACCTTCTGTTTTCTTCCATCTGATGATCATAACAACAGTTATTATCATGGCTGCCAAACCCACAGGACGAATAACGTTCAACCAAATCCACCCTGATAGAAGAATCAATAGTTGCACACAGTCATTGATTAACAATAATACTGAAACATACCTGCAATAGAGAACTTAATATTGA
>NW_015153047.1:8180-11543 GCF_000732505.1 Cyprinodon variegatus | reverse complement strand
CTTGTTTTCTGCAGGTGTAAAGGCCAGCATCAGCCACTGAGACCTCCTTTATAACCAGAGAACAGTCTGCTGTAACACTCAGTCTGTCTGATTTAGCTGCTGCATCTTGGTGAATCTGTCCAGTTTCAATCAGTTTTACTGCTTGGCTCTTAGTAGTGAACAACCAGGTGATGGTTTCACAGTCATCCCTGATATAGAAATCACTTCTACAAGCCAAAGCAACTTCATCACCAACTCTGACCATCAAGCGCAGATTTGCATCAGTAGAAGCTTTTGAGAAAGAGGAGAAATAATATACTACTGTTTATTTTTTCAGAGAGGTTATTTTTAGATATGATACATTTTGAGAGAGAAAAGTTTGTTAAATTACAATAAACAAATTTTCAGTTTAAATATAGCAGTTTAACATTTTTTAAAACCATCAGTCATGATCTTACCTGTAAAGTAAAGCATCAGAATAAGTAATAAAGATGTTTGCATCTCTCTAGAAGGGATCATGGTTCCTCTGTTTCTCTTGCAGTTTCTTTCACAAATGAGTCGGTCTATAGAGGTAACAGATGAATATAGGAGCTGCTGTTTGTGGGTTGGAAGGTGTTACTTCTTCACCATGACTTTACTCTCTGTTCCACATCAGCCGTTTATTATTTGCTCTTTCTACACACATCTATATCTGGCTTTTTTATCTGTGGTCAGTGAGGTGTTAGTTCCATTCAGCAGACAAAAGGTACCAGAAGCTGTTGCTCTGGTGGTTTCTTCTTGTTTTGTTTAAACATTAAGCCTTTTGTGGAGAAAAAGTTCAATCAAATGAATTTAACACTTAGAGAGCTTTTTCAAATAGTATTGTTGACCTTGCAGATTTATTCTGGCCACCTTACTTTTCTACAAGCATTAATTGCTTTAAGCACTAATGATTGCTCCCCAGGGTGCCACACGAGGGCAGCCCACTGCTCCCCAAGGGGATGGGTCAAAATGCAGAGAACAAATTTCTCATCAAAGCATGGCAACACTAACCATTGGCAGTTTTTTATAAAAGTGGATTGTTGTTCTTATTGTTATTTTCTTCAGTTAAGCACCATTGATCAGGTTTACAAGATTAAAGGAAAGAATGAATCTGCATGTTTAAAATTATAAGCATTTATTCAATAAATCTCCATAAAACAGAAAACAAAGACAAATTTATAACGGAAAGTTTGTACAAATAACTATCTGATAAAATGACATCACCTGCTACTAACAACTGCTATTTTCCATAAAATGTAAATATATTGCTTTAAACCAGCAAAAAGAAGCACATCAGAGTAGAAATTATCAGAGATATATGCTTTTGTTTGATGCCTCAACATGGAAAAAATAATTTAGGGTAGTTTACAGCAGTCCTGTACTCCTAGAAAACAGGAACATCTTAATTATATACATTTACTAATAGCTATAAAAGAGCACAGTTAGAAAATCAGGTTGATCCTTCACACGCTTCAATTTCTGGAGGGACCTATAAAAACCGAAGGAAAAAAATACAGATTAATATGTTTAAAATACAATTAAGAGTTTATATTTTTTTGGAAAAATCCTGTATTCTACTATTTTGTTAGTAGAAGTCTACTACCAATGTTAGTTTGGTTTGTTTACCTTTTTATCAGTTGTTTTCTAGTTTGCTTCTGTGTGTCATTACATTAGTTAGTGAATATACGTATATTTTTTAAATTATTTCTCTCTTGTTTTTTTTTTCACCATTTTTTCCATATTGAAATATTTCTCCTCACTCAGATCTTTAGTAATGAGTAGATTAAGTTCACATGTGTTTTCCTTTCTACCTGCACCAATGTTCTCCTCTACTTCAGCTGTTGTTTCCCTCTTTGCCGTGCTGGATCCTCCGTGTTGATCCAATTTTCAGTCTCATTTTTAGCTAATAATTCTGTATAATCCTTATTAAGCTGTTATTTTGTGCACATTGGTCCACAAACCCACAACTACACAATAACAGTATTATATATCTTTTATAAGTTCAGTTATAGTTCTTAAACCGATATCCTGATATAATTCACAGCTTTAGACTTTTAGGATTTCAACTTTTTTTCTGTTACATATGTATATTTTGTTGTCTCTGTGTTGCAAAATCTCTAAGAAAGAAAAGTATGCTTTTCATCACCGATAGAGGAGGAACTAGGATGATAAAATCTTTTTCTAAGAAAGGTTGCTAGACTTATACAAACTCATTGCTCTGTTGAATAACCCATTCATTTAGCTCTCAGGTGTGATGTCTGCACGAAATTCTTTAGAAATAATGTTTACAGTATTGAGAAGAAAATCACTGGCAGCATAAGTTAAAAATAAATATCAACAACAGTAAAGTAATATTTTGACATTAACTGTTGGGATCTGGAGTTCTGCCACCTGTCTCCAGCAGAGAGCGCTGTGGGTCTCCTGGGCTAGAGCCTCCAGCACACCTGAGGATCATCAGCCCATCAGGAGACCTCCTACATAAGCAGCAGTCAGACCTGTCTTCGGCACCGGAGTGTTGACCAGTTTTGGTTAGCGGAACCTGAGCCTTTGTTACTTTGAGAATCTCTGTCTGCTCTAGAGAGTAACTAGATTCTAACCAGCCTCTGTCTTCTCTGCTCACAGGAAAGCCCGACTGAAGTCTGCAGCTCTGGAAGAGCTTTGCTTGGAGACCTGCCTGCCTGCCCTAGGAAGCCAAACCTGAAGACTATCAGTCCGAATTCCCCAGCTGGTTCTCAAGGGAGAACTAGGACATCGACTCAAGGTCTGAACCTCACTAGCCTGAAGCTAGACGCTGCTGCTGCTGCTGAGCTCTCTGCTGAACCCACAGTCTCGGACCCAACCGGTTCCCCCTCTCCATCGATCTGTCTGAACCTCATCAAGGTACAAACCAGAATCAAACATCTGACAAGTCATCACCGCTGCCTGGCTAACCAAACTATCCATTTCTGCAGATTCTCAGTGATTCCAGTCCCGGACCAGTACCAGAACCTGCTCATTATTATTCTGTGTGCTTCTCATTTAATAAACTGTTAAACTTTTACTCCGTTTCCTGTGGTGTTCTGCATGTGGGTTTAAACACTAGAGACCCATCATGACATTAACAGGTTTTAAACAGTGATGCCACTGTGGACTACAACTCTTAAATAGATAAAAAAAAGAATACCCTTTTAAAAAACTAATTTTCTGTTGTATTAAAATTATATCATTCAGTGATTTACTCATTATATATTTTTTCATATATTGTTCTTTTACTTGAAAAAAAGAGAAAAAATTTAGGTTTACTTGTTATGCTGATAAAATCTTTATTCCTTCCGGTTTTCTGTTGATCAACACAATGACCTTTTGATGTATTTGTGTTTAAAT
>NW_015153047.1:4320-5902 GCF_000732505.1 Cyprinodon variegatus | reverse complement strand
GAAGTGAACAACCAGGTGATGGTTTCACAGTCATCTCTGATATAGAAATCACTTCTACAAGCCAAAGCAATTTCATCACCGACTCTGACCATTAAGCGCAGATCTGCATCAGTAGAGGCTATTCAGAAAAAGGAGAAATAATTAGTAGAATAAATATTCTACTGTTTATTTTTTCAGAAAGGCTTTTTTTTTTTTAGATGAGAGACATTATGAGAGAGAAAAGTTTGTTAAGTTACAAAAAACATGTTTTTTTTGTGGTCAACATAAATTTTTAGTTTTAGCCAATAATATAACTGCAGAATTTTCCTTCAAAACCATCAGTCATGGTCTTACCTGTAAAGTAAAGAATCAGAATAAGTAATAAAGATGTTTGCATCTCTCTAGAAGGGATCATGGTTCCTCTGTTTCTCTTGCAGATTCTTTAACAAATGAGTCAGTCTAAAGAGGTAACAGATGAATTTAGGAGGTGCTGTTTGTGGGTTGGAAGGTGTTACTTCTTCACCATGACTTCACTCTCTGTCCCACATCAGCTATTTATTATTTGCTCTTTCTACACACATCTATATCTGGCTTTTATATCTGTGGTCAGTGAGGTGTTAGTTCCATACAGCAGACAAAGCTACCAAAAGCTGTTGATTCTGATGCTTTACTTTACAGGTAAGACCCTGACTGATGGTTTCAAAAAATGCCACCCAATGGAAGCCAACTGCTCCCCAAGGGGATTGGTCAAAATGTAGAGAACAAATTTCCCAATTGTTGGACAATACAGGGATTTACATTTTTTTTATAAACAGCAGGAGGTTTATTTTCAATTTCATTCTTATTCTTATTTTCTTCAGTTAAGCACCATTGATCAGGTTTACAAGATTAAAGGATATAATGTATCTGGATGTTAAAAATTTTAAGCATTTATTCAATAAATCTCCATAATACAGAAAAACAAAGAGAAACTATGAAGAGTTGATTGTTGTTCTTATTATTAGTTTCTTCAGTGATGCAGCTTTTCATCAGGTTTACAAGACTAAAGGAGGGAATGACTGGATGTTAAAATGATAAATATTTATTCAATAAAACTCCATAAAAAACAGAAAACAAAGAGAAACGATATTTGTTTTCTGCTGGACGCGCCGCATCAACCAATCAGAGAAGCTGATCTGGGAGCTGACAGCGAGACAGACACATCGCTGATGATACTCATATACAGAGCGCTGTGATCGCTCCTCTGAAACAGTTTATTGACGCCTAAATTAACTTAAACTGCCGACAGAATATGTTCGCTTTTATTATCCAGTTTTCAGGTGGATTTTCCCACTTAAAAATATATTAAAACTACTTTATTCCCACTGATCACAGCAAATATAGCTGGAAGGCAAAGAAAGGAATGACACCGTTTGTGGATGGATTGTAGATGCTTGGACTAACGTGTCTGCTGGCACTGTTGTTCGAGCTTTCGCAAAAGCCGGCATTATTTCTGAGGAGTCGTTTTGCACGGAAAGTGACTCTGACAGCGAAGAAGGGGAAATTGGCATGTCTGATTTAGCGCAGCTGTTTAATTCAGAAACAGAGGATGATGACTTTGATG
>NW_015153047.1:0-1755 GCF_000732505.1 Cyprinodon variegatus | reverse complement strand
TGGTAAATACAAGTTTATTGTATAAGTAAATTGGTTAAGTAAAGTTTTCAGTTTTAGCCAATAATATAACAGAATAATGTTTCCTTAAAACCATCAGTCATGATCTTACCTGTAAAGTAAAGCATCAGAATCAGCAATAAAGATGTTTGTGTCTCTCTAGAAGGGATCATGGTTCCTCTGTTTCTCTTGCAGCTTCTGTCACAAATGCGTCAGTCTACAGAGGTAACAGATGAATATAGGAGCTGCTGTTTGTGGTTTGGAAGGTGTTACTTCTTCATCATGACTTCACGCTCCACATAAGCCAATTATTATTTGCTCTTTTTTCACACATCTATATCTGGCTTTTATATCTGTGGTCAGTGAGGTGTTAGTTCCATACTGCAGACAAATCTACCAGAAGCTGTTACTCTGGTGGTTTCTACTTCTTCTATTTCAACATTAAGCGTGAGTGGAAAAAGATAATCTAAATAAATCTAAAGGTTGGTGACAAAATGTTAAAAATTCATAAATTCTAAACATTTATTCAATAAAACTCCATAAAAACAACAAACAAAGAGAAACAATTAAAGGCGAGTTTGCACAAATAATTATTTAATTAAATTACATCAACTGGTACTAAAATCAGCTTTTTACCATAAAATGTAAATATATTTTTGTAAACATGCAGAAAGAAACAAATCAAAGTAGAGCATTTTAGACATATGCTTTTATTTAATGCTTCAACTGTCAGGGTTGGTGGGCCCAGATGTAGAAATGAGGAGGCAGAGATGAGTTCGGCGGGTCAGCCTGATGCTTACTTCAATCCCACTCTTCTTCAGGTTAGTTTCCCCTATGGCCTTGGTCGTCACCTCCATGACCAGCAGTTAGCTTCTCGAGTTAGAGGTTAAAATTCAGTCACCATGATTACACCCACTGCAATCAGAGCACCTCATATTGAGGAGTCTGACTTAAGGGACTACTTTTATGGGCAAAGGGAAGATCTATTCCCTTTCCTTCCACCTCCATCAGTTCCCTGTCAGCCAGCACATCCCAAGCCCTTTAGTGGGCCAGTTTCCCCAGTGTCAGAGCCCTTTAGTGGGCCAGTTTCCCCAGTGTCAGAGCCCTTTAGCGGGCCAGTTTCCCCAGCTCCAGAGCCCTTTAGCGGGCCAGTTTCCCCAGCTCCAGAGCCCTTTAGCGGGCCGGTTTCCCCAGTGCCTGAGCCCATTAGCGGGGCGGTTTCCCCAGTGCCTCCACGAGCCCTCATTGGGTACTCCAAGCCTCCTCTGAGGCTGTTCCTGAGATGGCGTCACCACCGGCCTCCTCCAGAGGCCTCCTCCAGAGGCCTTCCTTCGTCAGAGACGGCGTCACCGCCGGCCTCCTCCATCAGGGGCCCTCCTCCAGCAGAGATGGTGTCCCTGCCGGCCTCCTCCATCAGGAGCCCTCCCCCATCAGAGACGGCATCGCCGGCGGCCTCCTCCGTCAGAGGCCCTTCCCCGTCAGAGACGGCGTCACCGCCGGCCTCCTCCGTCAGAGGCCCTCCTCCATCAGAGACGGCGTCACTGCCGGCCTCCTCCGTCAGGGGCCCTCCTCCATCGCCGGCCTCCTCCAAAGACTCTGCCTGGCCTCCGGCCCCACGGCCGGCCTCCAGAGACTCTGTCTGGTCTCCGGCCCCATGGCCGCCCTCCAGAGACTCTGCCTGGTCTCCCGCCCCACGGCCGCCCTCCAGAGACTCTGCCTGGTCTCCGGCCCCACGGCCGCCCTCCAGAGACTCTTCTT
>NW_015153046.1:19594-20572 GCF_000732505.1 Cyprinodon variegatus | reverse complement strand
CATTTTTTAAATGCTTTAAAACTTTACTGCTTAAAGTCGTAGGGTAATCACATTTAAATTTCAAATCATTCTGAATTAAACATGTATATAAATGTATTTTTTTTAGATATTGTCCCCTAATTTTGAAAATTTCTATAAAAAAATAATCTGTCTTAAAATCAGTTTTTTTTTTTTTTTTCATTATCTTATCCAGGCCAGTTAATTATATGTCAGCCTTAACATCTAAATTCGGCCAATCATATATCAACGGTCATCTGCCAATCAAATTTTTTCGGTCATAACATCTTGATTCATCTGTCGCAGCTAATATATAGAATGGTTGAAATGAGAATCTTCGCAGAGTAGTGGTGATCGTTAAAGGTGTATAGTTGGAGAGCGAATTGTTGGTCGTTTCTCAATTCACAAGAATGAGAGTACGGACTCCTGATCTCACCAAGTATGCACTTGAAAAAAAAAAAGAAAAGAGTGTGGACTTTGGGAAAACAGTAGCACACAGAATTAATATGGGTTAATTGGAAAAGAAGTGTACTGGTGATGTCACCACACGCTCAGCTAGTCTGAAGCCTGAGGCTGCTTTTCACTTCTTGTTATTAATAGTCTTTGGATAATAATAAATTCTGACTTCTTTCATTTGGTGGGGGAATTTTAATGAACACAGTCAGATAAACAAAACTCAAATTAACATTTTGCCAAATAAAACAAATATATCGCCATCACAGCCAGTGGTTCACACACGGCTATGCCGAGAGAGGGCTGCTGCAGGTGGGGTAGGATTAGACCTGGCTTCCAAGACCCTCTCAACTTCAGAACATTTTTTTTAAATTACGCATTAAATCGGTAAATGGGTCATATAGTGATGCTTAAAAGTATGATGTTCTCACCTCAAATGATCTTAAAACGTACTTTTATTGAACAAAAGCAACAGAAAAGAACTTTTAACTTAATACTCTGAGCTCTGTGAGCGCTCCATTGACAGAA
>NW_015153046.1:11955-15004 GCF_000732505.1 Cyprinodon variegatus | reverse complement strand
CAGGATCAGCTTCCAGCATGACCTCTGGGACTCCAGCACTGGGGACACTCGTCGTCTGGACTGTTAAACCAGGTAAGTGACCAACCCAGATAATCATATATCAGTTTATCGTGGTCACTTACCTGTGTTTCCTCCCCTAGAGTGTCTGAGATTGGGCGGTGCCCCGCCTGCAGTTTCCGTGAGCCACAGCTCCGATTTTGTTTTGTTTTTATTTTAATAAACCTTTTGAACTTTCCTACTGACTGTCTCTCCTGAATACTGGGTCCATCTGTCCTCGGTTCATGACAGTAACAGTGAACCATCTCCACTAGTGGATCTGCCTAGAAAATAATTATTTAGGCAGATGATCCCTGAGATGGTTTCCTTGTCAAAGAGGATGCAGCTGATGACTCCCTGATGATCTCACAGCTAAACAGAATCAGACCAGATGAAACAAGTATGACAAGGAGAAGCAGAGAGAAAAAAAGTTCACCTTAAAATAGAGAATAGGAAAAGAATGAAGCAAAAAGGTATAAATGGTCCTCATGTCTCTAGGTCAGGACATTATGGAGGGGATGATGATGTCAGATGCAAAATGAAGATCCCGTGTGTAGGTAGAGGGACTTCACAGACATCTTACAAGATGTATTTGAAGTTTTTTTCTTTCTTTTTAGTGGTGAGGGCATTGTGTTTTGAATCCAGAGGTTCTGAGTTCAAGTCCCACTCCCACAGACTGCCACACTGGCTCTCTGAGCTAAGGCCCTTAACCCCACACTGCTCCCCAGGTGCCACACAATGGCAGCCCACTGTTGCCTAAGGGGATGGGTTAAATGCAGAGAGTTAATTTCATTTCTCTATAATTGTGACAATGTAATAACAATAAAAGCTGGAGAAAAAGAAAATTTTTTTTACATCACAGAGGATTATTTTCATGTCTGAAACTTTAGTGTTATATGTAAAACATCCACAGATGACCAGCATGGCACCTACCGAAGATTTGGTTTGGCTAGTTTTTTGTTTTTTTTTCTTAAATAATAAAATACACACACAGCCAATTCAACATAAATTATAAATATTTGAGGATAGTAAACACTGTGGTTTAGGAAATTAAATACTTGTGAATGAAAGTGTGTAAATTATGCACTAGAATTCTTCTGATATTTATCTCATTTATTCATTTGATCGGGACAGTGCATGTTAATAAGTACACATGAAAAACACATGCATCTAAACACCCAGATTTTATCAAAGCCTAAATACCATTTGTTTTCTCTCTGGCGTATGTAGACAATTAAACGTAGCTGTTGGAAAATCCCTCCATCTTGTCAGCGGAACTCTACCAGCTCAGATGTAATTCGATGTGCAGCCTTTTTTGTCAAACTAAAACAGGTGACATACATTTAAATCTATAGTAATACAAGCCAAGCCATGTTTACATTGATTTGCCAAGCTTCCAACAATCATCTCTTAAAATCGTCAATATGGTGAAAATTATGCAAAAACTGTAAAATGTAAAAAAAAAAAACCTCAATATGCCTTGAAGTTCAAACATTAATTGTATTTGTAGTATTTGGTAGATTGTATTTAATCTTTCTTTCTGACCGTCTGCATATTTATTTTTGCACAAAGACATCCAGGCTCATTTTATAGGAATAGCGCACAGTTTGTGGAGCTGGGGGCTGAGAGTACCACCAATACGTGGAGTTAGATCTAATTCCTCCTCTGTGACTCCAGGAGCAGGAGAGAAACGGAAATGCTGCAGGAGCGTAATGAAAAAAATGAAGAGCTCCATCCTGGCCAGACTCTCTCCAGGACACATCCTGCGACCTATAAAAAAATAACCATCAACTAGTTCCTGAAGAATCAAGATCCATTTAAAAGCATAACTAAGCTAACCTGCTGAAAATGGCAAGAAGGCATCACGCTTCCGGAACTTTCCATCTTTGTTTAGGAAGTGGTTTGGATAAAAGGTGCTTGGCCTTTCCCATTCACTCTCATCGTGCAGAACAGAAGTCAGGACAGGAATGATGGTGGTTCCCTTAAAGAAATCAATTACAATTATCAATCATAATGATGCTCCAATGTCTAACATTACACTAAAACAGTAAGGTTTTTAAACTCTTTTGTAATCATCTAGAAAAAACACCTTCTTTTTTTTTTTTTTGTTCCTTGTTACTAAGTGTGACAAAGGGGAGAGGGGATCTACAGATCCATCAGCTCCAGGCTCTTCTATATTAATAAACTGAATTGAATCTTTCTCAATCTTAATCTGAGAATACCACAGCTGCTGAAGACCTTCTGTATTGGCGTCGTAGATTGCAAACCCAAGTGACCTCAGCACGTGAAACACAGCAGTACTAATTGCATTTAATAAAAATGTTCCTCATCCATCTTAACGCACTTGTGGGGTTTTCATTAGATCAGCTGCAATTTGCGTATTGTTCTGGGATCGAATGCCAAATGAGGTAAGGTCAGCCTGGTTTCCTTGCAAAATATTTTAAGAAAATCTTCACAATTAAAGCATAACACACCAATATCTAATGCCATAACTGACTGGAGCAGAACAAGGAAGGGGTATGTCACTGAGAGGGAGAAAAAGAGGAACTATCTAATGGGATTGACTGAATGGGTTGTTAAAGATATAGGCTCTATGTATGCACCTATGCTCTTTCTCTCTTTCTTTTTTCTGCCTCTTATTGACTGAAAAGAATCCAGAGACATCTTATTGGCTGAGAAAAGTTCCCAAGCTTCTAAATGCAATTGGAGTAAATTAAATGGAAAATAAAGTGTTCTGTTTTTCCATTGCATGGATGATTTAAGGGAGTGGGACGGGGAAGAAGGAAGAAGAAACTTTTCCCTTTTTTGCGATCTGTCAGGATTTGGTGGTGTTGGTTTGAGGATCCAAATGCAGAGACGAGTGGGAAAAGATGAATTTAAGTGATTTAATGGTAAACAGGTTCTGAGGCAGGAGGTTAACAGGCACTGGAGGCAGGAGTCAAAAATCCAACAAAAAATATCTCACCTGGCAGGAGTCAAAAATTCAACAAAACATCTCACTAACCAGATACTA
>NW_015153046.1:4773-5857 GCF_000732505.1 Cyprinodon variegatus | reverse complement strand
TGATCATTGTAGACATCCCCAGTTTCTGGGTGAAATTGCTTTTACAAATTATAATATTTATATTGACTGGTCGTCGACAGCTGGAATGATCCTTGTAACAAAAGCTACTTCTCCATGTCTGTGCCTCTAATACCTATTTTTTATTGCAGCCGACTCTAAAGTAGTTTTGTTTCATACAATAAGATAGAATTCCTTCACTCCAGCTGCAAGATTTGCATTTCATATAAGTTAGTTATAATACAGAGATTCTGAAAAAAGGGGTTTGTCTTGTGGTCTAATGGATTTATTGAATTAATCAAAAGTATCCTCATGTTTGACCAACAGATGAAAGTTTACTTTTGGTTCCCAAAAGCTCTGAAGTCTTTTCACTTTAAGTGTGATACTAACTGCTCACACAAGATTAATAAAAAATATTTCTGCACTTGATACATTTGTATTCTTTCCAGCAGTATTACCTTTAAACTTCATAAACTCTTGAATGAGGAACTGACATTCCTGAATAATCTTCTCCTCACATAGTTTCTTTCCCATCCCAAAGTCCTTCAGATTTTTCAGAGCAAAGCGTCGCATTTCTTTCCAAGAGTCACCATTGGACCATACAATTCCTGTTTGAAACATAGACAACAAACTTCTGTAAATGTGCAGTTTTGAAATTTTTAGAATATAAAATTTACCTACCATGATGTAGCTTAGCATCTTCAGCTACTTTGGGTGCTTCTCTGTCTCCAAACTCCTCAGAATATCTGACAAATGCTTCTTTGATCGTCTTATAACCTACTAAGACAACCACTCTCTTTGTTCCCATGTAGACGGAAAACACAGATCCATATGTCTTAGAAAGCTGAGATTAAATCATATGTGTATAGAGGAGAAAATAAGAAAAAACATGAATTGATTGTCATGAAATAGTTCAATAAAGTACAATGATTTCTGTTTTACTGGATGCAAACCAATACAGTTCCTGCGGTCTACTGAAGTGGAAAAACCCTAAACGTTAACACAGCAAATTCAAAACTGAAAGATGTTCTATACTTTTCGGTCTGTATTTTCTTAACTTTCTTTTAAACATCTATCATGTTATACC
>NW_015153046.1:0-1368 GCF_000732505.1 Cyprinodon variegatus | reverse complement strand
TGGCTGTTTCCAGTGGAGGTCGGGTGCAGAGGATTCCCAGCACAGTCAATGTGGTCTGTGCTCACTGCACTTGGCATATCTGGCAAGGAGAGGAAGCCAGCTGTGTGCATGATTGGGGAGGCAGCAGAGAGAGCCTCATGCTGGTTGTTGTTTAAGATAGAGGAGGGGGGGCTGGAGGCCTAGAGATGATGGGCAGTGACCAGGCCACCACTGCTGACTGGCCAGCTGGGGGGTGTAGCTGTTAAGTATGCTGATGAAGGTTCTCAGTCATCCAGGTCATAGTCATTCCGTAAAAATTCAAAAAATATCCACTGGACTTGGTTTTCAAGATATTTTCCGTAAAAATTCAAAAAATATCCACTGGACTTGGTTTTTTAAGATTTGAAGACGTTTCGCCACCTCTCCAGGAAGCTTTCTCAATTCAAATGTGAATTGAGAAAGCTTCCTGGAGTGTAGCTGTTAAGTGTCGAAGTTTGGGCACCCTCTGATGAGATCAGCTCAAGGCCAAAAGCCACCCACAGGCACATTAGGGAGTGGCTGTATGTATAGCGTCACGTGATGTATTCAACAAGTATTTTATCTTTCTGGTTGCTACACTGACTACAGACATTTTTTTATGAGTTTGTACCTGACTTACAAGATGGTATAAATATGCAGAAACTGCACCAGCAATGCTTTTTGGTACGTAAGTAATACAATTTTCCCCTTTAATTTGCATGTACTGCTGATAAGCATATTTTCTGCATAATCCTAGAGATAGTAATGGAATTATCTTTAGGAAGCTAAGAAGCTAATAACAACAACCTTCTTTGATATAGAAATATCTATGGGTAAATACTTCCATTTCACTTTTGTATGTCTGCTTCTGTGCCTATTAACACTGACTCGGCCTTTTCAATATTTAGTCATACTGATCCTGGTTCTGCTAGAGGTTTGTTTTTGTTAAAATTAATTTTTTTCAGTCAACAGTACCTGCATGCATACTTAGGAAGATGAATTCCTGCAGAGTTAACAACACACGGCAGGTAAATATATAGTACATGCTTAACCAGGAGGAGTGAATCCCACAAAGTAAATGACTATGCAGTTGGTTGTGATTCCTTAGATAGTTCTTTTTTTTTTTTTTTTCGATCTGACTGGATGGTTTGATTGAATTGTCTTTGTAAAGTGCCTTGAGATTACATGCATTGAGAATTGGCGCTATATAAACAGAATAGAACTGAGCAATGATAGTAAATGGATTTTTTTGCCTGCTGTTCTACTGTTTTAAAAGGCAGCAACCCAAAAGCAGGGGTCAGTAGCAAGCCAATAAGGTTCATGACTGCACACTAATAAAAGAATCAGTGGCACTACTGGAAAGAAGGAAAA
>NW_015153045.1:14424-20602 GCF_000732505.1 Cyprinodon variegatus | reverse complement strand
TGAAACAACTCAGTTTTCAATAGCCCCTATTCACAGTTTAGGGTTAACATTTAACAAACAGAGCAAACAGGTCAAATTTCTTTAACACACTGTAAACTTGAAAGTTGCCTGTAATCATCAGTTCAAGGTGATCCACATTACTTTGTTTATCTTTGCTAAGAATATTTAATGAAGAAAACCCTTCTTTCTAAGACTCTCTATTGCAACACTTTTTCATTCTTAACTTGTCAAATACTGACATTTATTGGCCTGTTATTGAAATTGGAAGGGAAAAAAGAACATTTCAGTCCAAGGGAAATCAGTGATTTTTTTCTTTGGTGGTATAAAGAGTTATTATGTCTTCATCACAGTTTATTGAAGATGTATCCTGTTACAGGGCATTACATCTAATTAATAGATGTATATGTGAAAACTAATGTAAATGTTTTAAATGCATGTATTAAAATTATTAATAGATTATAGTAATTGACAGACATATTTTTAAAACAACTTTCTCAGGTTATTCAAAAAGCATTTATATCTCTTTCCTTCTTTTTACTAACTAACATACAAGCTGCCTGCTACATGTATATTAATGTGTGAATTTTTATTTTAACTAACACTCATCTTATTTTAACACACAGTGAGAGAATAAAGAAATTAGAGGAAGAAGTTTCATCCTTAAAAGACAAGTAGGCCTACTACAGACTTTTGAGTATTAAATAAGAATAATAAGATCTGGATGTGGCAGTGTTTTTTGTTTTTACTTTTTCTTTTTCTTTTTTAGAGTGGCAAAGGAGGTTGCTCTTTCAATAAAGACAGGAAAAACTGAGAGCCTGAACAACCCAGTTTCTCAAACCAGACTCAAAGAGATGTATGATGAACTGAGGTTACATTGGCCTAAAATAAAAAAGCAGCTAAAGTCCAACAAAGAGATACCAGAATTAGTTAAATTGAAAATACAGGTACTGTATCCTCTGATGCATCATGATGAATAATATGGGAAAAAAATCCTTCAAACTGAAGGCAAAATAGGTATTGAAAAGATATGGTTGCACAGCTATAATGCTACGTTGTGACCGCACACTGCAGAAGCAGTTGGTTTACATGCAAAGTGAAGGCGCCTCACACGCTTCTGAGCATCTGACGTGAGTGACATTCCTTCAGAAGCAGCAGCTGCAACTTTTGCAGCTTGACGGGTCACATCAACCAATCAGAGGAAAGCTCCGCTACATGGCGTTTCTGCACCAATGCGGGACAGCAGGTCGTCAAACTGGGCTCGAGTGAGACGATGGTAGCGCTGGAAGTGATTCTCGCTAACTCTGAGTTCCTGGAGAGATGGTGAAATTCTCTACAACTGAAAAGCCTCTGGATTATCTGGTGAATCCAGATATGGCGATGACGCACCCTGACGAGGACATTAATTCAAATAAGCCAAGCGACTCTCTCGATTTCCTCCATCATTGTTACAGGCAAAGCTCCGCCCAACGTGCATCAGACCCACTTTTCAACTGTGCAGCTAGAGCAGCAAAGATGCTTCAGCTGAGCGTCAGAACTAAACTTGTATAGCATCAAAAATGAAGCAGCATGCGCGTATTTGCTGCTTCTGCTGCAAGCGGTCTGGACGTGGCATAATGCTATAATGCAACAATCTTTATTTTAGTTCAGCCGACAAATGATTTAAGCTGCTTTTTAAAGGACATATAGTAAATAAGTCCACAGTTCTCAGATACAGTACAGGGAATTCCAGTGTTTGGCAGCAATATCAGCATACAGTACTCTCTTTCACCTTTAGCTTTTTGCTCAGCATAATTAATAGACTTTGCACACCAGCATTCAGAGACTTTCTGAGTGTATAGTGATATAAAAGATCAGTGAAACATGGATAATAGCTTCTAAAAATCAGAGCCAGAATCTCAAAGTGAACTCTGGAATTAAGGGTTCACCAGAGAGGATGGAAAAGTAGTGCTGCAACATGCCAATATTTAAAAGACTTGACCATAACCCTGATTCAAGCATTTTCCAACCATGAACACCCAAATCAAACATCCATTTCATCTCCTACTTACACTTTTCCTATTCTAGACTGCAACTAAAAAGATACACACAACTGGCATTGTATATACAACCAGATATAGTATTTAACTGGTTGCCCTTTAGCAATAGGCCACATACTTACCATTACGGAATTACTTACATATCGTTGCTGGTTGTGCTGGACACTCCACTTCTTCCCCTTCTGGGTCTGACTCAGGATCAGTGATGTGAAGGGGAACCATTGTTTCTAGCCTTGGTCTATAAAATCGCATTATCTAAATGATGACAATGATTTTGTGCAAAAAAACATAAGGAATATGTTTGGGCCATAGACCTATAAAATAAATGGTTAATAGGAAGTATGATTGTATAATAAACCTAAAAGTTGATTTAACCTTAACCAAAAATGTATGCTTTGGAAACTGTTTTGGTTTAACATTATTTTCGTTAATATTTCTCTAGTTTTCTTTGCGTCCACAAGCTTTCACAATGTTATACCTACTATGGGATATCGGTATATCCCATCCTCTTCTCTAAAATGACATATCCAAAACTAGTGTGAAAAGGACTTTTGCACATTTATAAAATATTTCATGGTACAATAGATGAAAAAGCCCTTGAAAATATTATTTTACAATTGGATATTAATGACAGAGTAGCAATTTGATAACTACTTACATCAATTATGTAATTACAATCTGTGTACTTTTCATGGGGATTTCACTGATTTAAACTAAATTCTGTTTCAGGATGCTTTTGAAAATGCAAAAGGTGAAGTTTCTGTTCTAAGGCAAAAAATGAATAAATTGATTGATGAACAAAACCCGAGTGACGAAGTTTTACAAAAGGTATAACTCATGAATACTATTATCTTTAAGTGGTTTATGTGTGTTTTAGTAAAATCAACTGTTTTTTTTTCAGGTGACACAGCTTAAACAGTCTGCTACTCAGGAGCTTCAGCTGGCTCTGTACCACACACGTAACCATGTTTATGAGGTTTGTTCTTAATTGCAGACATTTTAAAGGCTGCCAATACTCTCCTTAATGTAAACTTACGCCATATTGTGAAGCTTCATTTTCTTCTCACAGAAAGTTTTTGATCTTTTTTCTATTGAGACTTAAACACAAAGATAAATATTTTATCTTCCATAGGTTTTGGACCAGGGATGCACAAGCGTTAAAACTGAGGACATAATGAAAGATTTGTTATCTGCATGCTCATGGCTGGGTCAATTGATGGCTTTAAACAACCCAACTATTCAACCTGACTGGGAAAATCACACTCCAGGAATGGATACTTGGCACATACTTCCCAGAAACTTATGTAGCAAAACTGGTTAAGGAGGTGTGACCCTCTTCCATAGCATGTTTATGCTGTAGTGTATAGTTATGTAGCAAGTTCTGATATAGAACTTTTGTGTTTTATGACCTTAAACAGGCAAAGTCATGTTATTAGCCTATACAAAAAGACCAAAATAAACATTGTTCATAATAAGATTAGATAAGGTTATATACACCAAGCATATGTCCTGATAGCTGTTTGATAGTGCCTTTTTTTTAACCTAAATAGAATTCCAGAACCCAACACATCATGAAAACATAAATGGATGTATAAGCCATCTGCTGGCAGAACCATCAAACTATTACAAAATTGATGCAGCTACTTAATAAAGCCTAACTCTGCTGCAAAACTGTCTACAGCAACTAAGTTCAAGGTAATCCTCACCATAGCCTTCTATGAAAAGATTAACGTGAAAAAAACGCAAAAAGGAACACGGCATCAAGGCCATGTCATTTAAAGGTATTGATTAATCATTATACTGTATCTACTCATAATGTAATTTTTACTTAGGCTGTAGGGGCTAATAATGGCATAGCCGTCCCTGTATCAATAAGGACATTTAGTGATGCATTTTTGCAGCAACCTTTGAATTCCTCCCCTGCTTTAGCTTTCACTTTGGTGAACACCATTGTTCATACTGTATTCTGAGCACATTTGAATCTTGGAAATAAATATCTTTTTGCATGTATGCGGTCTGGATCTTGGACTTTTCTTCATTATTTTCACAACTTTACTGTGAGGTACTAACTGGCTTAGTAATTCCTTGTTCACTGTAATGAGCTCAGATGGTAGAACCCAGAATTCGAGGGGAGACAGACAGAGATCGCTTAAAAGGCGTTTATTTATAGAACGGAGCTGTGGATCTGAGGCAGCAGTGGGGGTAGGCGGGGCACCGCCCATTACTGGCAACTCTGGTTAGAGAAAAACACAGGCAAGTGACCATGATAATCTGACGGAAGATGATTATCCATGTGAGCCATTTACCTAGTATAACAGTTCATCTCCTTAGAGCGAGGTAGGATCGAGCCGATGAATTACCAACGAAATGCGGCGGGCGCCACCAAAAGAGAACCAGATGCTGTAGCCCAAAGCACAAGCAGGAATTGGAGCCAGTTCAGGGAAACAGTTCAGAACAGGAAGGCTCAGAGATCCAGGGGTCCGCAGCCCATCCAGGAGTTCTGATAAGAACAGGAACAAGCAGGTCCGGAATTCCAGGAGTTCAAAGAGAGTTCAGACAGGTTCAGGGTTCCAAGAGTCCAACAGAAAGTTCAGGCAGAATGTTCAGATGGTAACAGGCAAGTACAGTAGCTGAAAGGCAGAACAATGCCGGATATTAGGAAAACTACGGTACGCTAAAAGTATCTCCCTCCACTGAGCCAGGAAAGAAACAGGGCACGCTCAGTGAATAAGAGGCGAGACATGAATAGGAACATTATGAAATAGAAAAAATCCTGTCACCACTGGCCTCAGAGAACATGAACTAAGGCGTCCAAGTCAAAAACACAATCTTTATTTATTTATTTATTTATTTATTTTTTAACAGTGTACTGTCTGGCAATGTGGCAATAAGAATAATTTATGGAAGTAAATCTGTGTCGCTGGGATATGAATTCAAAATGGCACTGAAATTTAAATGTTGTATGTTTGTACTTCCTGTTTCAGTGTTTGTACTTCCTGTTTCAGTGTTTGTACTTCCTGTTTCAGTGTTTGTACTTCCTGTTTCAGCGGGCAGTATTTTCAATTCAGTTTATTTATTTAGCGCCAATTCACAACATTATTCACAACATATTTCTCCTCTACGACTGCCAGGAAGCTTTTAAAGCTGGGCTTGTCGATCAAAGACAAGCGGAGGTTGCATGAAATAATAAGGTCCTGAATTATTGCCTTATGTCTGGGATGTCCCTGGCTGTACACCTGCACTTCTTTTGTCACAAAGGACTCCATGCTGCAGTCCCTTTTCACTTTCCTCGCTTTAATGAATTCAGAGAACCTGTATATGAACATGGATATTTATTTAGATTAGTACCTAGCCATTGCCAATACCATAGTTTTTTAAAGTGTACCAAAATTAGTGGATCCAATTAGTAAGATACAAATAGATTATAAATACTGCATTTCAAAACTTTATTCTTCTCTCTGAGGGCAGTGAAGGGCCAAAACATTACACTAAAATATAAAAAAGCTGATCTTAACTTAGTTTGATACTTAGGCCTATGTGATGTTATAAACTAATGTTTGCACTCCTGAGGCCTCGAGCTTAGCTTGTTTGTAGCACAGATGCTAACCTATTACACAGTGACCAACCTTTCCGGATTGGTTGACATGTGGCAGATAAAATTAGATGTGTTTTTTTTTCTAAAGAAGCTGCAGTTTGGTGCCCTTTTATTCCCGCCTTATGTAAAGTTTTTGTAGCCAAAGGCTATTATGGATGGTGGGACAAAAACAGGGGGGCTAATCATCGCCTCCATATCTGTATGGGTTGCATGCATTCGCACGGGCGCTCAGGCATATATGTCACGTAGCGTTGCGTCAGTGACATCAGTGCTACGTGACAGTTTGACAGTGCCTCTGCTGTTTTTTTTTTTGTTTTTTTTTACATCTGCTGTGTGCGGGTAAGGTGAGCGGGGATCAGTCAATTTAGTGAAACAAAAAACACTTAGAAATAAAATATTGTTCACAAGTCGGAAATCACGAGTCTCAGTTGAGTCTGAAGTCCTTCAAATGCAAGTCTAAGTCGAGTCTGAAGTCATAAAATATGCAACTTAAAGGAGAAGTTCACTTTTTAACACTTTAAGCCCATTTTCTGTAGTGTCCAGGATG